>NW_021605170.1:2640305-2665567 GCF_004785775.1 Grammomys surdaster | reverse complement strand
GAGAGAGAGAGAGAGAGAGAGAGAGAGAGAGAGAGAGAGAGAGAGAGGAAGAAGAAGGAGAAGAAGGAGGAGGAGGAGGAAGAGGAGGAGGAAGAAGAGGAAGAAGAAGAGAAAGAAAATAGTAATGAAGAAATCAAACATTAACCAAGGTGTTAAGATACCAGACCTCATGTAGATTGTTGTGGCCATTCTGAGAAAACACTTAGCACTTGTCTTCAAGTTAAACAGAAATCTTCCATAGTCCTCAACAACCACCACCTCTTAGAGAGGTACCTGCCAAGGAGAAATCAAAATGACTGGATACACAGGTCCTTATATGAGCATCCACAGCTGCATTACTTACAACGTGGACAGCCTGGAGTGAGGGGGAGACTCAAAACGCCATCCATAGGGGACAAATAAACCAGTGTGCTATGTCCGTAAATGGAATGCTCTCAGCCAAGAAAAGGGGTGATAGGCACTGTGCCGAATGAAACACAGGTGGTGATCAGGGTTAAGCAGCTGAGGTGGGGGAAGGGGGTTGAACTGAGGAAAGCTGAGGCAAAAGTCATGCCCTCAAAATGAGCATGGACTTTTTCTTAGGCAATGGTAGGGATAGCGAACTTCCTAGGCTGAGCAAATGCAAAGGGCACAAATATGGGTGAGAAATCCAACAGGCTGGGAGTGTTCACTTACCTGTGGTGGGAAAGTTGATATTGGTAAGCGAGAGACCATGAATAGTAGGTCTTGGGCTGCTTTCTCCTCCACACGAAGCAAACAACTAACTTAGAGAGCAGAGCAGAAAGCAAGCGATGGAGACAAGATTCAAGTCCAGGATGGTCTGACTCGCAAGCCCTTGCTTTCACCTACTACGTACATTGCTCAACTCCACACCGGTCAACAGATGAACAACTGTCTAAAAATCAATGAACTAAAGGCACTGTTAGAACCATGACTCCTGTTTTTATTATGAAGAGTGTTCTTATGTGGTGAGAACTATCTGGGGTAATTCTGAACACGCTCACCATCCACAACACCTGAATGTTCAGCTCCTCTTACTCCACCCTAAGAACCCATTTTAGGCTTTAAAACATCTTCTCTCTCATAAGATAAAAAATAAGAAGCTCACTGATGTCCAGCCTTCAAGGAGGAAAAGTTCCTGGGGGAGAGTGGCCAAGGGGACCAAGCAGGGCTGAACACAGTGTCACGTTGCTCACTCCTCCTTAAGCATTGTTCAGTGGGGAGCAAAGGGAGTTTAAGTTGGTAGGCCTAAGATTTCAGAGGCAAAGCTGTGTGGACATAATAGAGCAGCAGCATAAAATGTACCACTGCAGCCGGGCGGTCAGTGGTGGTGCACGCCTTTAATCCCAGCACTTGGGAGGCAGAGGCAGGTAGATTTCTGAGTTTGAGGCCGGCCTGGTCTACAGAGTGAGTTCCAGGACAGCCAGGGCTACACAGAGAAACCCTGTCTCAAAAAACCAAAAACCAAAAAAAAAAAAAAAAAAAAAGTACCACTGCAGCCAGGGGGATGCTTCAGCGTATAAGCATTTGGCAAGCAAGCAAGAGGACTGGAATTTGGATCCCCATAATTCATGTAAGTGCTGGGTGGGGACATAGCAGCCTTCTTCTAATCCCAGTACGCAGGAGGCAGAGACAGGATCCGTGGAGGGAGGTGGACAACTAAACTAGCCAAATGGGAAATCTCTGGCGTCTAGAGAGAGAGCATGCCTCAGTACAGAAGGCAGAGGGTAAGAAAGACATCAACATCAACTTTTGGCCTCCATACACATGTGTTTACACATGAACCCACAGACATGCACGCACACACGAGCACTTACATACACACACATACATACACCTGGACATGCATATGCATGCACACACATACATTCACATGAACTCAAGCAAGTGCACATCAACTTTTGGCCTCCATGCACTTGTGCTCACACAGACATGCGCATGAGCATGTGTGCACGTATACACACACATATACGTGCACACACGCACATGCACATGTACATGCACACACAGGCACAGAAACAACAACCACCTTGCCTCATAAGCAAGATGAGTAAGAAATCCAACAGACTCCAACTGCCAGGCAATGGTGGTGCATAGTCATGTATGCACACTGATTGGGAATTCAGCGGTAACCTTGTGTGAACCATTTATCTTATGTACTTATTTAACTAACATTCAAACTGACAAGACTCCTGTTTCTGGGCCTTCTTTTCAGACTTTCATGTAGGAATGATCAGATGGAGCTCAGCTCCTATAAACTTTGCATGTTTTTGATTTCACACACAAACTGAAGGTTAGAATTCTACTCCATGTCCTCAGTCATTCGGGATTTTTTTCTTTTAAATCTTTGAACATGACTTCAAACCCTGCCAAAACACAACCCAAATACACTCACTTCTGTGTCTGTACAAATATGTAAAAGAAATGGGTATGTCAGCTTTCAATGGATACCAGCTTAACGGAAATTTTAACTACTGCCAGGGAACAAAGACAGCCAGAATCAGCTAGGGCCAATTTGTTCAAGGGTATGAAGATGTTCAGGAAGATGGGAGATGAACAGCACATAGCAACAGGAATAAAGCAAACATTCCTGTGGCCACAGTGATCCATACCAACTTCTCCCCAAGCTCCTGCTGTACTAATAACAGCCCCCAGCTGGATTAAATACTTAATTATCCATGTTGTGAAAAGTATTGACTTTGTGTCATGTCCATCAGCCTTCCAAGTATAAACAACATTATAATTATATAGCATTTTGGTACTTCCTAATACAGTGCCCCACTTCACCTCCACAATGGGTCATCACTGCAGGCACGGCATGCCTGTGACTCCACAGGCCCTAGATAGACTGCTTTCCTTGATGCCACTCTGCCTAAATTTCAGAATAGAGACACCCCAGTGCTGTGTAGCACATACCTGCAGAGACACCTAGTAAATCATACTCAAATGGTCCCTACCATTCTACCATGAGTAATCTAGGGCAGAGAAAGTAGTTGGTTTAATTTTGCTTTCTCCAATTATGAAGCAGGGAATGTTGGGAGCAACCCCAGGGAACCTCCACAGTTCTTATGTTTTGAGAGAAGACACTGCCTGGACCACTTCCACATCAGGCTTGATCTATCTCCTCCCCTGCTGCCTGCCGGCACAGGCACCTTTAATTCCTTCACATGGAAGGCAGAGGCAGTTGGATCCCTTTGAGTTCAAGGCCAGCCTGGTCTACAGATCGAGTTCTAGGACAGCCAGGGCTACAGAGAGAAACCCTGCCTCGAAGACAACAAACAAACAAAAACAAACAAAAAGACACCCGGAGTCCAGAAGAGGCCATATGCCTTCACATCACTGGTATCTTTAGCTCCTACCCCACTCCTCTCTCACAGTTAGGCCAGTCGTTTGTCTCCACATTTCAATCTCTTTCCTGCATGTTACCCATCTTTCTGGGTCACCCTGGAAATATTGTTATAGGTGTTAGACTATTTCCCTGGATCGTTACCAAAAGCAGACTGTCTATGATCGCTAAGGAGGCCATTCCAGTTTGATGAGTCTGCCCACCTAACTCCATTCCAACTCGAATGCCAAAATTATCACTTTTAACACAAACCAGATCTGAAGAGGCAGATCATGGTGGAGGGGCAAGTCTGTTACAAGGCCAACACTAGAGCTGTGCCGAGTCACACAAAAGCAAGCAAAGCCTGAGGCAGGATGCACCCTTAGCCCACACTCGCACTGCTGCTGTGTCTTAGCTTGCTCATGGTGAGTATCCTGAAGGGGGAAGAGAAAGAGTAACAGTCATGGTAAAGCCTTCCAACACAATACTAGAGGTTTGGTGCCATCGATACATTGTATAACCCAGCAGCTTTGTGTTTCCATGGGTCCATGCGGCGTTGAGAGAGAAGTTACAATACTAGAAAGTGTCCGGTCTGCTAATGCTTTGTTTCAGGCAAGAAGGTCTCCAGACTAATACATCAAGATCTGTAGGTTACAGAAACATGCACCATTAGTTTGATACTTCCATAGATGCTCTGGAAGAATTTATTTTATTATTTTAAATATTATTAGATCAACAAGATGACTCCGTATGTACTGCACTTGTACTTCCTGAGAAAGCCCAGCAAGCAACCTGAGTTTGATCCTCAGGACCCACATATAAGTGGAAAGAGAGGAAAAACTTCATAAAACAAAACAAAACTCCCAGCTTCAGAAAGCACAAGACTTAGCCTGCTGAGGAGACACCCAGTTAACTATAACAAAGGATTTTTGAAAGAACTTTATATACAAGGCTAGGAAACTAGACTCTTGGAGTTCAAGTCAGAGACATTAAACGCAAAAGAATTTGAGAATGAAACACAGAATAAACATCCAGATGAGCTGTATACACATACCTTGAGCTATCTATGGGGAGCAAGATGGAGCTGTAGAATGAAAGCCCTTCCTAGTCCAAGATAAATGTTTCATCAAAGAGGACATAGGATTCCAAAAGATGTTTAAACTGATGTAGGTGAGGCATTTGGCCAGGCTGGGAAGAAAAAAAAAAGCACCAGATACATTCATTCAAAACGCATATGCTTGTTGATTCAAAGCCTCCGTCTGTGTGGAGGCAGCAGTAAGCCCACCGTGATCTGAGGTATACAAATAAAAGATCTCTATCATTCTTGCTTGCATACTATTTAGTCAGCTTCTTAATCTACAAGCACATATTTGGCCTGCTACTTCCTGATAAGATTAGTAAGAACCAACATTAGTAGAATAACAATAATATTTATCACAACAATGCATATTAGATAAAGCTAGGTATCATAGGGAGATAGAATGATAGGCTTTCAAGGTTCAAAGAGTGTTCAAACTCAGATAATCCAACTCATCTTTAAAAATCACAGCAATCACCGTGCACCCTAGGCACTTGGCATTTGTGTTTTATTGTCTTCCACAGAAGAGTTCATCATATCTATCTTATCTTCTCAAACATATTGCCGTTGTCAGTGAGCCGTCAACCCTATCAAAACACTCAGTAGATTGCAGCGTACATATTAGGTCCTCAATCAGTACTTACTGGAGGAGCTAGAGTTTCTCACTCTGTTTTGTTTTGTTGTTTTGTTCTATGTAGCTAAGAATGCCCACAAGCCTCCCATCCTTCTCTTATTGAGTGATAAGATATCAGGTATCTGATACCTCGCCTGGCCTGTACATAGCTGGACTGAACCTAGGGGTTTGTGGGTGCTAAGCAAGCACTTCACCCAGTCCCTTAATGCCTTGATCTTGTAGTAGTTTATGATGGGTACATCCTGCTAGGGATCTCCTTAAGAACCAGCACTGTGTCTTGCAGATTCTTGAAACACCTGTCCTGCATCCTAGTTCAGATGTTCTGGTCTGTAATCAGTGTTCCGTGGGTATTTCCTGAATGAATAAATGTTCACTGGCATATTTCCAGAAGGAGCACAATGACACCTTACCTAAATCCAACAGTCAAGAGAAAAGGTTTAACCCTTCTACAGAACTATGGAGTTACTGCCAAGTTCACTGTACGGATGGTAGGACAATGTCACAGGTCAGCCACCAAGCTGCTGGAGTAGGTCCAGGACTGGTTGAATGGGTCAGGTTCCACATGAAGTACCCCTTCCCCTCTGTCACACACCACACTAAATGTCATGACAGAGAGACTTGCTTGGCCTTTGGCTCCAATTAATAACGTGACATCACAATATAACTTCCAGGTGAACAGAAAAATCACAATATAACTTCCATGTAAAAATCTCTTAAATTATCTTGGATATACTGCGGGAACATCGTGACATTTATGTTTTTACTGTCTTGCACGTAAGCCCATGCATGTCCTGCATGCACGGAAGCCCAGCTAGTCCAGGCTGCCTCTAATGCTTAAACTTTGTTCAGATTATAGACTTACATAGAATGAGCTACTTGTAAAAGAAAACAAGGTGCAATCAAGGGATTCATGCTCGAAAGGAAAAGCTTAAAGAAATCTGACAAGGAAAAGTGCCAGGTTTTGTGTGGCCTGTGTACAAGCACCCTGTCAAGATGCAGAACCAGATCTGGCCCCAGTTGGCCAGGGTGGAACCTTGGGAAGATCAGCAAACTGTTGATTCTGGAGTTCAAGATCTCCACCCACACTAGCAGTTTCTCCAGCCTTTAGAAACCACACGTGGGTCCCCAAAATTCATCATGCATAATAAGGAAACTGGAGTTTTTACCCAAACTCCAAGCTCAGCTGTCCCAGCCTTTCTCTGGCCATGACGGACGTAGCTGCTTCTAAATGTGCTTCTTGTACTTACCTCGTCTCCTGTCAGCAGCCAGAAGTTGGGTTGTTGTAGTTGGTTTTTTTTAAAAAAAAATCAGGAATAAGATTCAAAGAGCCTGCCCTGCAGCAATCCCATACTGCACTTCTTCTTAGAATCCTAATGGCGAATTCTAAATACATAAGAGACCATCTCCAGCTGTAAAAGTGATGAGGTTCCAGGGGCCCTGTTGAGTTCCCTGACCCCAGACCTATTTTTATATTTTGATCTTGGGGACTGTGCCTCATGACTTTCAGAACCCTCAAGTTATCCCCGGGGTAACAGCACAAGCTTAACCAGTCCTAGCAAGACTTAAAACAGGGCATCAAGGATCAAAGTGGCCAACAAACCCGCGCATTAGCCACGGGACCAGCCCCCAAGAGGACCGCATTAAGCTGCATTGTGCAAGTGGCTAAATTCTTTTCATGGAAGAAAAAAAAAAAAAACCTCAACACTAAAGGCTTTAAGTATAGATGTCTAAATAGCCACGTTAGCAGCAGTCCACGTTTTGATATAAAATATAAGAACAATGCTTCAATATCTGATTAAAGTGTGGAAGAGACAGCACAATTTGAACGTTATTTATCTGTTTTGTTTTGTTTTTTAATTTGTAAAGTCACCTAAAACCTCCAAAGACCAGTGTTCTTTGCTCTATATTTTCATCAGGATAATATTAAAGGGAGTTTCCTGTATTCAAATAGGGAGTATAGATGAGAAGATGCCTTTATGAGTGAATGAATGAATGAATGAATGAATGAATGAATGGAATGAATGAACAAATGAAAGACCTCAGAGTCTGGATGAAGAATAAAGTAGCCCAGAAGGTTTTGTCAGTGACCTGACACGTCGTTTTTCCTTCCATTGTCTGCCTACCCAGAGAGCAGGAGCCCAGGAACAGGGATGATCACATGAAGGCGGGAAAACACAACTGTCAGGCTCCAGGGACAAAGCTGACTCTTCACAATACCATTCCTTAAATCCAGACATTAGAGGAAAGGGATGAGAGGAGTGGCAAGCAGCTCCTGATGGCTTTCTGAGGACACACAGAGATTATGCTAATCCACACTGCATTGTCCGCTGCAAAGTGTTCTCACAGCAAACCTTTTATCTGGGGAAGAAGAGATGCCCAACCTCTCCACTCTGTAACCGCCAGCACTTTCTGTGTGGTTTCTGTGTAATTAACACCAGCCCTAGACCTTTTCATTGGCGCTGCTCAAGCTTAGGCCCTTTTGAGGGTGTCCACAGGGGAGCGGCCCTCACCCTTCGCCTGTGGCCTGAGAGCCTCAGCTTATGCTTAGATCTGCGTGCCATCTGTTAATGGCAGAGGGAGTAAAACTTGAGCTAAACTTTGACAGTCAAAAAATTTGAGGGATCAAATCCACTAGGGCGAGATAAGCAAATTATTACCCCACCAAACAGCAAAACAAAACAAACAAAACAAAAAAAACACAAAACCTCTTTAAACTAGTACTGCAAATCAACTGCTTCATTTTCCAAGACATAACAGGCATAAAAACACTCACATAGGTGGTCATTTGAATGCATTAAAAAAAAAATTGAACGTCAGCATCCGTCCATATTATTTAAAAGTTGGCTCACAGTTGTGCTACATCCACGCTCCCAGAGTTCCCAGAAGCCGTAAGGAATCCTTGGAGACGGAAGACACAGGGCTGAATTTAAAGCTGCCGATCGATGGCTCCTGCTTCTGTAGGCACAGGTGAAACCCATATGACTATCACAGAAGCAATCGCTATAACAATGGAAGCCACGTGCAAATGTCAGGGAGAGGTAGCCACCCAAATGCTTCTGTTTGTCACAACTGTTACTGTGAAGAGTGAATCATTAGATGTGCTCCAATGCTTAAGAGAAAAGGCTGTGCGTGAAGCCACACCTGCCTTCAGGTGGATCCCTCCAGTCAGGAGCTGCCTCCACCTCTCCCCTTTGTTTTCTGGAGAAGTTTAACTGTACTTACACAGTTCATTTTGGCTCTGGTCCTGGCTTTTAATTTATTTAAAATTGACTTGATGATCCTGGTGAGAAACAGTCTGATACTGTCAGAGACTGAGGCCACAGAATGGTCCGGAAATTCCTCCTAACATATTTTTTCCTGAATTATTAACCTAATTGTTAGTCTAATGGATGCCAAACCATTAGATAAAATCTTTCAAAAGGTAGGGCCCACAAATACAAACAACAACAACGACAAGAGAAAGGCTTTCAGTAATGAAAAACTGGAAGCCATGAAGTCTGTTCTTTTGTAACTGTTCTGTGTGACCTGTGTCCTGCCTGGACAGAGGGGTATCTTGGTAGGAACCCCAGGATAGGCTGATGTAATAGTAGTTAGTATCATGTATTGTTCCACAATGCTGTGATTTCAGTAACATATTGTGAATTAATTCCAACAAATGAGTTAGCAGGGCTCTGGCTAATTCTGGAAAGAGGAGCATGAACCATTCTTGTATGCCTCCAAAACATGCCACTGCCTCCAGAGAGTTAAGCCACTCTCCCTAAGTAAGCAGCACTGTGGAGTTCACCTGGATCAGCAGGTAAGCAGTTCTGGCCCAATAAACTCACAGGCCTGTTGCTGTGCAGTGGCTCAGAGTCAAGGCTACTGACTCCTTGCCACTCTAACGTTTCTGGGACTGGACACTGGGTCTGGCAAATACTCTACATTTTAGAATGAGTCTATCTTGCCTTTGAGTTCTTACTGTGTACAACACACAGAAATCACTATATACTTTTCTTGCAAATTTAGGTTCAGAGGAAGGAAAATGCCAAAGACAGTGTGTGAGGACCATGTGGGGTTCATGGCCTTTGATCTGAAGATTTGGGCAGGTATTTAGAATTTCAGAAGATTACAGATTTGACCTACAATCATATCTTTCTTTGCAAATGCAATAAGAAACAGATTATTATTATTTTTAATACTTTCAAGTCTAGATAAGTCCTAAAGATATACTCTTAGACAGTGAAGGAGATATATAGTTTTCTTTTTATTGGAAAATATTATCACACATAGATACATATCAGACTGTCTATAGCATAAACCTTATAACTTGCCAAAATACCATTATCATGTGCATCATGTGTGTCTTATCGTATATTTTTATAGCATGGTGAAGAATTTTTTTTATAGTATTCAACTATAAATTCCTGTGAGTTGCTAGATTTTGGAAGGTTAAAAAGCATTCCTGGTCACCTGTGCCTGTTGGCATGAACACAAATCTTCACAGAAAAGTCAGGATGGCCTTTAAAGATCTGCATCTAAATATAAGTGGTCAACTGCTTCCTGAGGAGGCACCAGTGTGGTGGTATTAAACTATTCCAGAGGAGCCCCGTCATGGAGAAACTGCTGAACTGCGCAAACACCATTCACTTGCTGCCAAGGATTCTGCACAGTATAAGCTGTTTAGACCACATGAAATCTGCAAGACACTGTTAGATCTTTACAAATTTCATGAAATCTTTTTCGGATATCCAAAAAATCCTGAACTGCTTGAATCTATTGTCCGCCAGCACTGGGGACTGACCCGTAATCTCTTTCCCAGCCAGGATACCAAATCTGTACCCAGCCTTGTCACTGGTTCCAGCAGCTGTTTGAACTCACCCAAGGGGATGGCAGCAATCCTGCTTCTGAAAGAACACCACAAGGGCTTACGTGCACTGTGCCTTGAAGAGGGCCTGAAAGGAAGGTCAAAGGTCAAGAAAAGATAAAGTGCCAAACAAGGAGATCAGTAACGCAGGACCTTCTTGATGAAATCTGAATGTCTGCTTCTTCAGGATGAAGGACTCATAACTTCATTT
Source organism: Grammomys surdaster (assembly GCF_004785775.1). Taxonomy (NCBI): domain Eukaryota; kingdom Metazoa; phylum Chordata; class Mammalia; order Rodentia; family Muridae; genus Grammomys; species Grammomys surdaster. Next base: position 2,655,476 of record NW_021605170.1, on the reverse strand, counting down.
CAAAGCAGCTTCATTTTGCTGGTGTCTGTGTGTGCATGTGCGTCTGTGGATTTGTGTCTGTGTGTGATTGTGTGAGTGTGTGTGTGTGTGTGTGTATGCTGGCGCACTCCAGGCTTTCAGGCGGATCACTGTCCATCTGAAAGCCTATTCAGTTGTGCGTGTCCTGAGCACTTTGTCTTACACAGGCTGCATTACTCTTGTAAACAGAGACAGCATCAAAGTGAGAGCAGTGAGTCCCATCAGTGGATTAAGGCCTTCTGCATGATAAAGTAGCTACCTAGGGGGGATAAACTTAATATGTGAAAGAATGTTATTGAGAGGAATAAAGTACCAAAACTCTGCCACTCTTTTCATAATGTCCTAATCTAATGCGTGACATCAGGGCCTTGGGCCAGGGTGAGTGTTAATCAATGAAACACCCATCTGGGTCCCCTGTCCTTATCGCTATTTAAAACTAGCCTAAACTCAATTATTGTCCCTTAGAGACCAGGATGGGATATTAAGTTGATTGAAGGGAATTGTGTCCCACAGAGAAATCCCAGTGTTGAGATGCAGAGGCATCAACGTTGCTGACTAAATTTCAGCTAACCCGAGATTAAATGCCGATTCCCAGAACACGAGCATTGCGCAGACGACATCTGGCTGAAAATGTCTTATTTAGAAACAACTAAACTATGGTCAATAGAGAAATCAGTCCAGCTTGCACCATGCTCTTTGGATAAAGTAGATTGTAGAAATCCTCTGTGTTGTTTTAACACAGATATGCCAGATATGCAGGGTAGTAGTGAGTGCACATACAGAGGCAGAACTTAGGACAAAGAAGAAATCAATATTTTTGAACTTGTAATTGTTAGAATTATGGTGACAACTGGGGAGATATATAATTTAATCCTTCAATGCTGGAAAAGGATCATCCCAAACAAGCTGTCTAACTCTTAACTAAATGAAAATTCATTCCTAACTCTTGGGTATAACGTAGCAGCCTATTTCATCTTCACTCCTCTTGTTTAAGTCCGTGCTGACAATTAATGGCAGATTGCTTTTAGAACAGAATCAAATTGCTAAAACCCAATTTCATGACACAGAGTCAATATGTACTATCAACTGTCCTTTTGAGAAGTTTTGAAACAAATGGACAGAAAGAGTGGCTCTTTAACTATTCAAACAACCTGGTCTAAAATGGCATGGATGTGTTTTAAAAATGTTCCTTAAGTCTACAGATACAGATAAAGTCAGGTGAATGCGGGCAGGACACCATTAACAAAGTTAGGACAAGAAGCTTAGCTCCTGACTACTGTATAAAAGTACTCATTCCCTTTCTGGAACACTGGCTCTACTGAATATTAATTTCATAACAATGACTAGTATAACCTAAAATAGGCACAAGTGACCAGAATGGGGTGATATATCAAAAAGGAACTGAGTAGGTAGCCCAGAAATGCAGTGCATAAAAATGTGACACACAATCAAAAAGAAGAGAGTAGGGAGGATAGAAACCAACTCAGCAAACGCAGCACTGCCCAGTGGGAAGAGAAGCCACTTAGCCAACTTCTGCCAGGACACAAATGTCCAACAGAAGTCAGTTGTCTCCAAAAATAAATGCAACAAGACAGTAGGAAACACCAGAGTTGTAAAACAAACAAACAAACAAACAAAACAAGCTAAGCTTGAAACAGTGAATGTGGCCACTTTATATGAGTTGTTCAAAAGGATGAAGATTGAGGGCTGGAGAGATGTCTCAGGTGCTAAAGTGACTGATTGCCTTGCAAACCTAAGAAACCAAGTTCCATCACTAGAACTGTGTAAAATAAATAAACAAACAAGCATAGCACAGCATGCTTAGAAAGCATTTTTAAAACAAACAACAAAACCACAAAACAGCATAGTGGAATATGCTTGTAATCCAAGAGCTGGGGAACAGATACCAAGGGCTCACTGGGCCAACCAGGTGAGCTCCAGACCAGTAGGCGCTCCCACAGCTGCTGCCACCACCACCACCACCACCACCACCACCACCACCACCCCACCACCACCACACCACCACCACTCCATCACCACCACACCACCACCACACCACCACCACACCACCACAAAAACCAAACCAAACAGACAAAACAAGACAAAGGGCTCCTAAGGAAGACACTTGAGGCTAATTCAACCCACCAACATGCTCCTGCATACCCAGAAAATCACCCACACACAACAACAACAACAACAAGAATTAAAAAGTAAAAGTATACAGCAAGTCAATACTAAAGAGCTTTCCATAGAACACAGTGAGGCAGAGATCAGCATAGTCAGCACTGGTGACTCCAGAAGACTTTCCTAGGGTACTTTTCAGTTAAAGACATAGAAGTCAAGAAACCTCTTGGACACAGGCAGTAGAATTTGAGTCCTGGTGTAATTTTACGTTCACCTCAAACTCACCCACTTTAAGCAACAATATGGGTATCATGAAAGTGCCAACAACAGTAACATGCATGTTGATGTTGATAATATAGAATCCACATGATATGCTCAGATTTGCACTTTTCTCAGTAACCACCTGTGGACATTGCTACAGACAGCAATCCAAAAAAGATACATTGTTTATTTCTGTAGCCTGTGCCAAGTAATGAAGGTCCCGTTACATATGTCTATTGTTGCCAAACACACATTAGGAGGCTGTCTCCTGTAGCAAAAATTGGGCTATTGGCTTCTAACACAGCAGTTGCTGATGTTTACTGAAGGAGTAGTCACTATATATGCTATCACTTCTCTTCATTGCCAATTCTAAGTAAAGTACACAGCTTGGACATATAGCTTGTTTGAGTTGATAGAATGTTCACGTAAATAAAATGAAACCAAGATGAAAGACCCTTCAGGAAAAATTACACAAGCCTAAAATTATGTGGTTGAAAAAATTATAGACCACTTAATATGGTTATTCCCTTATGGGACAAAAGATCAATGGGAAAATCTTTCAAGTTGTTTCCTAATAACTGTATTTCTCACTTAGAGAGTAACAGGCCCAATACAAACCCTTGATCTCATACTATCTCCAGCAAGGTAAGAACTCTTCCTCATTATATAAAAGGAAGAAGATAATCAGCTCTAACCTTTATCAGGTGCTGACTAAAGAACTCATACCCAGAACACCTCCATGGAACCTTGAATAACTAAAGCCTTGCACAACCAACGGATTCTTCTAGAATGTGCAGGATCTCACTCTGATGTAGGAAATATTAAAAAAGATCGGCAAGTTCCTGCACTATGCCCAGCACCTGTGGGCCACATGGCCCCAGCTTGCTAAGTTCCCACTGGCTGGTCACTGCCAAGCCAGCCCCATGCTTCAAACCCCCACGGCCTTCGTGGTACACATCTGGCAAATCCATGCTTTGCCTCTGTATCTTTCTCTCTTGAACTCAGTCAAACCGTCACTTGAAGGAAAACACCACACAAACTTAGTTTAAAAAAAAAATGATAACTCATTCGCTGGGTGCAACAACTAGAATGCTAATCTTGTAAGCCATATTAAATCTAACTCCTCCGGTGGAGAATCCTAATGGATTCGCTATATAAGTCAGGAGACACTAGTAGCTACATCTTGCACTATTGCTATCCCATCTAAAAGGAACCTATCTCTCTCCTCATCCTCTCTTCCCCTATCCAAGGCGGAAGTCCCTCCTACTCACCCAGTGATTGGCTCCTTTATTCATTAGGGGTTGGTTTGCAACAAGTCAACTGAGTATGTGACTCACTCCTCCTCTGCAGTCCCTCCCAGGGAAGTGGAATTAGTATCAAAATACAAACAGAACCAGGCCCATCCACAATATCATTCCCTTCTGAGAGAGGGTTTGATCTTTAATTCAAGAGTGTAGGAGACGAAACATTTTAGGTATTTGCCATTTAGCAATTCATAGGTGTTGCAAATACTTAGAAGTCACATGGAATGAAGCAACAACATGAAACATTGTTGCCATGAAGCAACAACATGAAACATTATTGCCAACCATTGTTTTACAAAATCTAAAAGCAAGAATAGGAGACGGGCACAAACCACACCTGAGGTGTGACTTTTGTACAATCTTGAAACTCATTCAAAGCTAACTTATTGATTTTCTGTTTAACTTTTTGCTTAGTATTTCTCTTTAGTCAATGCCAAAAGTCGTCTAATCAAATATCAACACCTGGAGCTGGTGCAGGGCGGTCTTCTCATTGTTATTTGTTTGTAACACAGCAGCATGAGGTCTCATACTTGCTATGAGGCCTAGGTTGGCTTTGAACTCTTGATCCTCCTGCCTTAGACTCCTGAGTATTGGGATTATAGACCTGTTCCACCAGGGTAGATTTTTAAAGGCTTATTTTACATGATTTTGTAGATTGGCTAAGAAAACAGCCAGCTAGGCTGAATGCTATAGTAACCCATATATTTGTTCTCTTTATTTTTGTTTTGCATTGACTTCCCCTTGGGTCTACAAGATTACTAAAAAGGGGCTGAAAGACTGACATTTCTGCCTTCCTTCTCCATCTTTGGGATATTTGCTTACATTACCTTTGCTCTAGACATGCTATCACTAAAGTGTTGCTCTAGAACAGAGGTTCTCAACCTGTGGGTCATGACCCCTTTGGGGGCTCAAACAACCCTTTCACAGGAGTCGCTGAAGACCATTGGCAAGCACAGATATTTACATTATGATTCATAACAGTAACAAAATTACAGTTACGAAATAGTAATGAAATAATTTTGTGGCTGGGAGTCACCCCAGCATGATGAACTGTTTTAAAGGGCTACGGCATTAGGAAGGTGTAGAACCCCTGGTCTAGAACCTATCTTGGTGTTCTCTGAAATTACAAGGATAAGCCGAATCCTACAATGCTGGTCCGTCTTTCCCAGGTCTGTTTGACTGCTTCTCGACATTCCTTGTCTGTTTAATTGGCATATTGAGGGATGTGCCAAAGCTCAGCCTGAGTTTCAAGAAGGGTTTCTACCCCAAACCTCTGGTGACAAGAGTCCCAGGATGCACCACCACATGTGACTTTTATATCTGTTCTCCAACTGTTTATTCCGGCTAATGCCAGCTGCTATGTGACTCCTTGGAAGCAGGTGGTAGCTGGCCTGAGGGTCAGGTTTGCTCATCTTCAGAGGGAGATAAAAAGAATACAAAGAGAAACTTTAAATGGCACTTGGCAATTTTGCTTAAAGTTGGCACATAAAATTCTAGGAAACCCAGCCAAGTCTCCACTGCTTTTTGCTTAAATAAAATTCCTCAGTAATCCCAACCCAGAAAGTCAAGAACGGTAAATTAAAAATACATTAGGCAGACAAAACTGTAAGTTCCACTATCTCAGTAAAGTTCCAGAGAATGCTACATAACAGTCATTCTATTTATAAATAGCAAATAGGGGATGACCTCAGTAAAGCCCAGTCACTCCAGCACAGATGACACCTTGGCAGACAAGCATGTGTCAGCACTAGTGAGGGAGATGCTTCTGAAAAGTCAAGTATATCCAGAACAAGCCCAGTCGTCAGACTAAGAGAAAGATGAAAGGAAGGTTTTCATCTTTCACGGACTGAAGTGGGAGCTGAAGTGTTCCCCCTCAGTTAGGCAAAGTGTGGTGCAGATGATTAACCTAATGTTACCGTGGTAACCCAAGAGTTACACTGCAAATGAGGTCTGCCTGACGGTGGGTACCTTGTATCAGACAAGAGGCACATGAGCATTTTGAGCAAGAGAGTTGTAAATCTTGTTTCTAGCACTTTAACCATTCATGAAAGAACAGTCCTTTTGACAAGAGGCAAGTATGGTGGCTACTCATTAAAAGAGTAGAGACAGAACATGTTTTGGTAGAACTGTGAACCATCCAAGACTTAAACACCAAGACCCATAATGATAATTCAATGCCTATGAGATATACTGACTAGAATAACAACTGGGGTGTGTGTGTGTGTGTGTGTGTGTGTGTGTGTGTGTAAGGTAGCAAGTTTGTTAATACCTGTATAGGGCCTTTTAAAAATATTAATGCAATCATTTTTAATATGGCTGTTTTTAATTCCCTGCATACATAGGAAAAACATTATACATATTTACTAGGTGATATTCCCTCTCTGTTATCCTTCCTTCCAAGATTTTTTAATAGGATAAACTATAACTTCTACAGTATGTATGTATGTATGTATGTATGCATGTATGTATATGTTGTAATTTTTCCCTATGATAGAAGCAGTATCTTATGAAAGAAATCATTCTAATTCGATCCTGACACTCATGTCTTTCTTGTGTTTCTGAATTCTGGAAGTGTCTAGGGCCTGGAGCACTGGTAAACATTTGAAAACTAAATGAAGCTTTTAAGGTCTCAGAACTGCCTCCAGGACATACTTGTGACCACCATCACCTTGAACTTGAGTCTAAAGAGGAAAGTCCTAGGGCCATATCTACAGCTTTAAGGACACAGTTTTAAATTGATGGTGAGCCTTTCAAGACCTGTGATCAGGTGTGAGGGAAGAGGCCAGCCATGTATTCCCCCTCAAGGTTCCATCTTTGCCTAGGGATAGTTCCCCACCACCACCAAGACTTTAATTCTGTTATAGACAGAGAGAAGACAGAAAGACAGATGGACAGATGACACTCCAGTGTCCTTCTCTCTTTAGCATCTTTACCTTTTAACCCTTAATCATATATAACCCCAAGGCAGTGTTTCTCAATGTATTGTAAGAACTATTCTGAGAGAGTCTTGGGATATCTCCATGAAAATGGCTCAAAGCCCAAAAAACACAAGGTCAAATGAAGCATAACATGGTTCTTCACTGGAGATGTTTTGGAGACTTCGAGTTAATATTCACCGTTCCGTCAAACACAGAATAGAGGGAAGAAATAAACAACCACTTCCCCTGTAGAAGATGATGCCCTAGACAGCTCATGAGAAAATGTTACTTTGAAATTATTTGCCACTTGATTGCCCAAAGTCCTTTACATAATAGAGCCAGAATCGGGTAAGTATTAATATCTTCAATTATAACCACAAACTAACCTGTGTCTCTCAGAAAGTATTAATATCTCCAATTATAGCCACAAACTAACTTGTGTCTCTCAGTAGTTAAAACTGTCTGTCTCCACCCCCACCCTGCCCCCTCAACCTGCCTAGAAGTTAATTACTATCAAACCCTTACAATCTTCTTCCATTTTTTGACACAGAATCTTTATCTGACGCCCACACTGGCCTTAAACTTGGAGCAATTCTCTTGCCTCAGCTTCTCAAGTGTGAGCCACCACAGCCAGTCTAAGCACCTCCCAATCTTTGTTCTTCTACTCCCACAGTTGTGCCTCAGCCTCATCTGGCACTTACGTCTTCTTCCCTGTCAGTGACACACACACACACACACACACACACACACACACACACACGCGCGCGCGCGCGATACCACACACCTTGGCTCTCATACTACAGACTCCTCTTGGAACTCTCCTTGCTTCTTACTTTGGTTTGCAAAGACAATTGACCTCCAAAGGTGAAAGCTGCCAGTCTTGTCTCACAAAAGCCTCCTCCCTTCCCCTTGTTTTGCCCACAGGTCCCAGCATCATCTGTTCGATATTTCAAATCCAGAAGCCAGCATGGACAGACTTGCTCCATACACAGCCAATGGAACAGATGAAACGCCACCCAGTTTCCCAGGTAAAATCCAACGACCCCATGAATACTGTGCACAGCCTTGTATTCAGAATTGCCTTCCGTCCAGCCTTCGGGCGTGTTTCCTTATTTGTAGCACGGCACTTAACACATCCTACTCTGTCTTCAAACCTTTTTATGTGTTTGTCAGTCTTACCTCCTACCTTGTGAGACACTAAGAAGAGAGACAGTATTTTTTTCTTCTTCTTCTTTTCTTGCCGTCACAGCATCAGCATCTGGTACCACTTGTGGTAGGCATCCATGATACATTTGCTGAAAAGACTTTGGACAAATTGGACTAGAAAGGCTTAAGTTCCAAATGGGACCCATAATGGGGCCATAAGCAATTATGAGTAGAATGAAAGTCTCCAGTCGGCTGACCAGAAATGGCCAGCTAGTCATACACGGATAAGCTCAAGTGCTGTGGAGGGAGCCGTAAGGACTTTCAGGTGTACCCTTAAAACTGCCAGCTGAATCCTTAAAGAGTTAATGAACTTATTTCAGCTGAAACAGACGTCTTTAGTGTCCACATATTCCTCCAAAAATATCAGGGACACAAATAGAGTAATATGCTCACAGTCCATTGAAGTACACCCAGCGTCTGGCACTCATACTTGCTGGGATGTGCTGAATACAAGAAAGCTGTTTATATCTTTAATCACCTATAAGTTGAAATGATCTATCCACTCCCTCCCTTATGAAAGATTCTACACAGACATTCATGTAGGGCAGTGAATCTCCCCCAACATCCCCATTTCCTGTGTCTTCATTAATATAAGTCTCCTCTAGAGCAAGGAAAAGGAATTTAATTGTTCAGTTAGGAACTGCATTTCCCAGCATTCCATTCAAGTCATTGCGACCTTTAAGGCAATATGGGCCAATAACACTTAAGGGGAAATGATTGGAACAATTTCTAGGCTGTACTCTTAAAGGAAGCAGCTTTCCCTTCAGTCCTCCTCACAGCCTGTGGCATGAGAGGCTGCTATGATGGTGGATCTTCTATAGCAATGAGGCCAGTGCCCTAAAGAACAGTGTGTGACAGATGGGAGACAGCCAGGTGTGAGGACTGCCTCAAGGAACAAGACTTCTCCACTCCCCTGGAACAGTAACCAGCTCAAACCTTCAACAAGAGGGGGTGACACTTTCTTATGCTGGTCACACTTCAGTGTGACAGAGGGAGCAGCCTACCGTAATAGATACCTTAAAGAAGTCCATGGCCCTTCAAAGCTCTAAGTCAAAGCTACACCTGTCTCCAGCACCTAGAACAAAGCCAGGCTCCCCTCACTGTTACACACACAGGAAAACACAGGCTTACGGTATAAGTATGTTGGATACTAGAAAGGAAAACAGAAAATCCAGGGGGATGGGGACTTGGTAAATGGTGCTCTGTGTGGAGGAGCTGCTCTCTTACACACACACACACACACACACACACAGAGAGAGAGAGAGAGAGAGAGGACAATGATAGAAAGCTGAATCCACAGTTTTATAAACAGACCATTGGATGGTTTTGCATGATGCTCAATTTCTCAAGGGAAAAGGACTTTCATTTAGTTTTGAATCTGGTAGTCCAGTACAAACTGTACACATCCTTCTAATGGAATAGGTAGGTGAATAATCAACTTGAAATAGATGGTCAAGATTCTATTTTAACACCTGGCTTGCTATTAGTCATTCATCCATTATAACTGTCTCAGTGGGAGCTTTAAAAAAAACCATTAAATAATTTTGAATTTGCTACACTCGTGGCTGGCAGTGAAATCCTCAAGTGTCTACCTGACAGAGTGATCTCAGGAAGCAACAGGGAGCATCAGGGAGGCAGGTAACAGATGCCAGAATTAGGAGGCAGTTTACACCCTTCCAGATGAAGAACTATAAAGGGAGTGATGGGTTGTGGCACGAAGAGAAACCTTTAACTAGGCTTTGCTCAGCATGGCGTCAAGTAAGCAACATTGGCCGCATTCAGCAAAGCAAAAAAAGTGTCTGTCTGCCGAGATGTCAGCTTGTAAAAGTGTCATTCTCTAAAATAAATCAAGCAGCAAATGGAAAACATATAAATAACCAACTTGATGCCAGCAACACTAAGGGGGGAAAGTCATTTTAGAGGAATTTTCCTTGTTAAGCACACAGTGAGCATGAGGGCTCCTACAGAATGGGTGAAGTTTTCTAGGTTTATCTACAGTAGATGGTGGTCACAGGGTCCTGTAGAAAGACCAGGGTTGGTAAGGCCAACCCTGAACTTGGGCCTTTACTTTTTACATAGTCAGGCTCTGGGTGATATTTCCCTAATTTCTAGATTCTTCTTCATAAAATGAAGACTGAGAAATTCGTTCTTTTCTTTCCCTTATTATTCCTCATCTGCTTGCATCAAAAAATAAAATATGCAAGGAGGCTGGAGAGATGGCTCAGTCTGTAAGGCACTTGCCTTGCAAGCCTGGGGACCTGATTTTGGATTCCCATCGCCCATATAAAAAGCAAGGCAGGTAGCAGATGCTTGTAATTCCAGACAGGACGATCCCTGAAAGCTTCAGGGCAAGTTAGCCTGGCCTGTGCAATGAGGTTCCAGGGCACTGGAAACAACTGAGAACTGACACTATGCTGGGGCATGCCTGTACCCACACACCCATGAATTTGACAAGGACATCACCATCCTAGGCTCAGATTTTGTGGACCAGGGTAAGGATGAACTTAATAGTTCACACATCTTATTTTTTATTTCATGTGGGAGGGATGTAGAGAAGGCAGCAGGTGGGGAGCTGAGCTGGGTGCAGATGCAGTGGGTGATCACACCAGAAATAAGATGTGTGATCTCAGGAAAGCTTGGAGGGTTCACTGACCCAGCCCGTGCTGCCCCACATTTGGGCACTTAGGTGACCTGGTCCATGCAGGTTAGTCAACAAGGTCAGCAAGAGAGAGTAGGGAATGGAGGGGCAAGAGACGCAAAGAATGGAGACAAGACAGGGAGTCTGATCAAGTCCCGTTTATTGAAAGGAAATCCTGGGTGTATATAAGCACAAGCAGGGGAATGTAGCTGAAGACACTTTACCACGTGCACCTGGGGGCACTAAACAACAAAACAAGATATGTGAGAAAAACAAGATGTTTATCAGAGTGTGCTCAGCTGTTGTGGGCTGTTGAAAACAAGTCTCTTGTCAGGGTATATGGCCTGAGATGGCTGCAAAGATGCTAGCCGTTTTCTGCTAGGACTTGGCTCCTAACAGTCCACCACCCCAAAACATACCTGTTCATATGCCCTACGGTGCTAAAACATCTGTTTGCTACGATTCAAGACCTTATGTCCTGTAGCATAAAATGAGAACATCCCTAAAGGGGTCTTGCACAGGCCTGAGACAGCAGCATCTTGATAGAACAGATGACACTATCAGGTTTAGGATCAAAAGATCTGAGTTCAAATCTAAACTGAGACTTCCACTAAGTGTGTTCAACTTCAATTAGTTTCGTCTTCTGCAAAATGAGTGTGAGGAAAAGATGGAAGAGCCATGAGCCATCTGAGAGAAGTCAGTCAGAACGCTGCTTGTGGTGCTGATAACTGGGGACACAGAGTCTCAGTACCCCATGGTTAGCGGATGCAGAGGCAGTCTTACCTTTGGGCAGGATCCGAGAGCTTTAGTTACATTCTTACCTATGCTTCCCGACATCTAGACTCTTGCTTCCAAAAGTTGAACCTCTTTGGGCTTCTGGATATCAACGGAAAGATTTGCAACTATGTTTTTGAGTGTCTTTGGCTGGATCTGGTGGTTTCTCCAGTATCACCATCAGTTGAACTTTGATCTGATCACTGTCGGTTGATTGTCTTGACTCTAAGGAACTTCTAAAGCCCGGTGGCTACCACACCTTCGTGGAAGGCCAGGAGACCCAGAAGTGAGTCTCTTTGCCAGACCCACTCCTCCTGCATCCTCCACAAGCACTGGCCTTTGCCGTGGGTTCACTAAGCGCCTGCAAGACATAAGACTCACTTTACAGTATTAATTCAGAGTGATATTCCCTTTGAGGTGATTTAAACCCTGAATTCTCACCTGCCTTTTAAAGAGGCATTTAGAATTAAATTAGTTATATGGCTGTTTCTAAAAACACGTGCCCGTATTTATACTCTCCTCCTTATTTAAAAATACATGTGTGTGGAATATTACCACCTCCGTGATCTGATCTAATTTTGTCAAATGGCTTCTCTTATGGTTCTCCTTCAGGATCTCTGGATTGTGGCTTCGTTCTCTTCCTTGGGTATTCTAATGAACTACTAAGCCAAACAATAATAATTAGGAACTTTTCTGGGTAGAGCAGTTGAGTTGGTGGTGAGCTACCTGCTGCACCGATAGTAATTACTTCACAGAGAGTAGCTGTGTGAGCCTGGGCCAGCATCTTTCTCAATAATGTTCCTAATTTACTAGCGGTTAAATGCCTTCCTTCTTCACATATAGATTTCCTGTCATATAAATGTCCCTCTGCTAGTCCAGTCTCAATTTTGTTATCACCATGTGATCCTCTGTACATAACGAGGCCAATGTTTTATGCATGCTTTATGGCTCTAATAAATAAAATAATTAGCTTGTTTACAGCTGCCCGTGTGGTCTGTTAATTTGGTATTTCTTCTGGCTACGGCCAACTGTGCAAACTAACAGGAAAGTCATCATTGTTACTCATTTCCCTGGAACTTAAAATAAATAAGCTAACTTCTCAGCTGCCCATCTCTGAAAGCTTACGGAAGTCCTCAGCAAACTTTCTGTGGTGATGCTATTTAGCCATAACCCTCCCTTCCCTCCCCGTTTCCCCTTTCACCTCCTCTTCTAACAGCTTCCACCGAGCATTTTATGCCTCTGCATCTGCACCCACTGCATCTGCACCCAGCTCAGCTCCCCACCTGCTGCCTTCTCTACATCCCTCCCACATGAGCTTTCCAGAGTTATTAGGACATGTGGAATTAACTTCTCATTGCTGGAATTAAAATCTGACAAAAAGAACTGAAATTTGGGGGTTCCATTCTCCACCACCACCCAACCCCCACCCCCACCATGGCAGGAAAGGTGTGGAGGCAGAAACAGTACCAACTGTGGTAGGTCAGGGTGACGGATGCCACTGTAAGCCACACTCAACAGAAAGAAATGCTGATGTTAATCTGTCGGCTCCTTTTCACTTTCCCGCTGACTTTTCGTCTCCACTTTTTACTCAGTACACACCTCAGACCACAGGATGGTGGCACCCATATCTGGGGTGGGGCTTCTCTGCACAGATCAGTCACCGCAGCAACAGAAGTGGACCATTCGATTTCCTTTCAACGGACGATTCTCTGATTCTGTTAATGAGCCTGTGCCCTGAACTGGGGCTGCAGTTAGGAGCAGAGATGAAATAAATGTGTTAAAATAAATGTGTTAAAGTAAAGTGCACCGGTAGGAAACCAAGGCTAACTGCAGATGAGATGCTCTGGACACAGGAACCCAGATCATGGGGCCTTCCCATCTCACACAGCTACAGCAGTCTGTGAGAGGCAGGGCCACCAACGAGCCAGCATTTAACTCCTTTGAACTGTTCTGCATTTGGCATGGATCTTACAAAGCCTGGTTTTCTAAAATATTTAAAGAAAAAGGTATAAAATAAATCTTACATATTTTCTGCAAGCTAATGTTTTGAACATTGCAAACTAGGTAAGAGAGGTCCGGGGAAAGGATAAGAAATGACCAGTTGCTCACGTCTGCACAAAGCTACCTGAGTATTTATTCAATGCTAACACACGGCCAAGGGTTTCACAGGTGTGTCCTCATTTATCCACAGTTAACCTTGTGAGAGACATACTGTTTTAGCCTCGTTTTATAAATAGAGAAGCCAAGACCTAAGAGAGGTTAGATCATTTGCTTCAGGCCTAACAGTAAGAGAAGCAGAGCCCAACTCTAAGCCCAAGTCCCTAGAACCCAAGCTCTTCATTGAAACTTCAGATGTGAGACCTGAAGCTAACATCCCACATGTTTGTTAAGAACACCATAGATGCCTGACTCCCAGCCGAGACCAGAACCCAGTAGATACTCCAGGAGCTGGGATATAATCCCAGAACTGCTGAAGTGAGCCTACCCTAGGTGCCTGGGAGATTGCAGCAGCTCCCAGTTCTAACGCCAAATGGGTTTTTTTTTCTCCCAGCCAGGTGGCCCTGTACATATGGCAGCCCTGCTTGCTAGCAGGAGAAGCATAGTGGGAATCAACTTGGCTGATGGATAACAGCAGGCATTTAAATACTTCCACTCAGACAGCAGGTAGCTTGTTACCCGAAATGCCCAGGATCCATCATCCGGCAATGAGCACACACATACCAGACACTGATTTCAGAGACCCAGCAGGCGAACACTACCGTGTGCATATTCATGGTGGAAGGATGTTTTCTTTTTCAAATCTGGTCACCTATGGTATCCTACACCCCTGACTTTTAGCATCTTAACTCCTCCCCTTACCAGTAAACCTAGAACTTCCTCAAAGAAATCTGAATGACTCCAGACTGTCCCCTCTCCTACCACCCCTCCCCCCTCCTACCACTTTGTATAGCTGTCTCACAAGAGCTGAGAGGACTATGGAAAGTGACAGACTCATTTAATGGGCTGACATTACATCACCTTACTGGAGACACCTGACTCAGTCTTCCTATCAGCCAAGACATTTGGCTGGGGGAACCTTACCCAGTGTCCTAAAACTCAGTGACACTCTACCTGACTTGCTCTCTTTCTCCTCCTTCCTCCTTCCTTTTCTCTGGTTTTTATGATCTCCATGAGTACTGGTGGCTAATGAGTGAAACTTCCCCACTTCTTTGCAGGAATCTGAAGGATTGTGAGAATCCACCAAGACCCTTGCTAAGGCTTGGCACATGATTGATGTGAATATTTCTTTTCTTTTAATATCTTATTTAATATCTTTTATTACAGTCCAGACTTTATCTCCCTCCTGGTCCAATCTCTGACTGTTCCACATCTCACACCTCCTCCCTACTCCCCCCATCTTCAAGAGGATGTCCCCACTCCACCAGACCTCACCACTCCCTGGGGCCCCAAGTCTCTAGAGGATCTGTAATCCCCGAGTTAGTGGGGGCAGAGATAAGTGGATCTACAGAGCATATTGGCCTGTTAGTTTAAATGGATTGGTGAGTTCAGGTACAGTGAGAGAGAGACTGCGTCTCAAAAAATATAAGGTAGAGAGAGATCAAATACTACATATTCACACAAGTGTGCACACACAGAGACACATGTGCACATACACACATACACACACATGCATACACGCATACACATATTCACACCAACTTACACATATACCATACACAGAAAAATGAATAAATAACATAAAAATAATCTCACTGGACTGGAGAGGTACTTTGAGGTTAAGAACAAATGCCATTCTTACAGAGGACCCAAGCTCGGTCCCCAGCACCTCAGTCAGCTGGCTGTATCTCCAACAGGGATCCACTGGCCTCTTCTGAACTCTGCAAGCACCTGCAATGACATGTGCACATATGCTCCCACACACCCTAAT
>NW_021605170.1:2629814-2640295 GCF_004785775.1 Grammomys surdaster | reverse complement strand
AATGACATGTACACATATGCTCCCACACACCCTAGAGACGCATCATTAAAAGTAAAAGTAAATCTTTAAAGTACACGCCCAGAGATTTGTCTCTGTGATCCTTTCAGCTGCTGTCAAGCTAACCAACATCAACCATTGTGGAAGGAAGTGAGGACAGAGCTGAACAGGGACTCCTAGAGTAACAGGAACCCTGTACTCTCCTTACATGTTCTAATGTTCCTTCACTTCACTGTCTATATCTCCTGGGTATTGTCAGTCCAAAGGCTTAACATTTCCAAGTCTATAATCAGTATCTAAGACTGCTCATTCACACACATGCGTGTGCACACACACATAGACACACGTACACACACCTGCATACACACATGCACATATACCAACTTACATATATACCATACACACACACACCCCAAAATACAAATAAGTAGAATAAAAATAATCTCAACAACAGCTACAGACATTGTGCACAACAGTCCTGGAGCTCCTTTTCAATGACTTGGAGGGTCCACCATGCTCCCTGTTAAGACTCAGGATTATCCTAGCCCCTCCTTCCTGGATATTCCTCTTTATCGGGTTTCCTCAGAATGAGCTTCCCTGGAGGTTAGCAGGGCTTCTCATCTACACCCAACCTCTTGGGTTCTGATCTGTCTCAGGATAGAGCTTCCCACACTCACACTTCCAAGGGTAGCAGGACCTTGGGCAACATGGGGGCACCTCCATTACTTAACTTGTGGAAGTCGATTTCATTCTTGCCATTAGGAAATATAAATAATATGGGTGCTTTCTTTGAAAAACCTTGTGGGGAGCACTTTGCAAATGTCAGGAAATGTGTGAGGACCAGGGATACCTGCTTTCTTTGCTCCCACAGGACTGCACCAGACCAGGCAGGGTGACACAAAAGACCAACAGCAATGTGGCCTTGAGCTCAGGTACACCTATGCTAAAACCAGTCAGCACAGCAAGGCATTACACCTGCAGGGTTTGCTATAAGATTGACAGTTTCTTGTTCAGTTATTCATCTCACCCCCAACAGAATGAGTATGTGCCTCCTGTTTTATGCTTGCCACTGAAGTTTGACAAGAGGCCAGGGGGATACTTCAAAAGAAAAGGACAAATGCCAGGAAGGAGGAGGTGGAGCTGTAAATAACATGGAAGTCATTCCAGGCGAGCCCAGGACTCGGGTGGACCTCTCACCATAACTCAGGGGCTAGGGCACAAAACAGAGCCCTGGATGACAGGAAGTGTACCGGGGAGGAAGGACGTGTGTCAACAGCAAGCTACAATGTTCATCACCTTCAAATCTATCACATGGTCAGTGAGCTTTCCGGTCTCTTCCATGTTCCAGGGGGAAAAAATGAAAAAACCACTAAGCAGGCAGGGGATAGTTTTATGTTTCAACATAGCAAGTAGTTAAAGGCGGCTTCAGGAGCCTCCCCCGCCCCATCCCCAACCCCCTCCGAAGCATCTCAGAGCCCATTTCAGCACAGGGAGAAACTCCAGTCCTTTATTTCAGAAAGGAAGCCCATGTCGGCGAGCACTGGGTTCCATCACCACAGTTATTTCTGAGGTTAAACCAAATAAAACCTTCAATCATGTGAGTAACTACCCCAGATTTTCTTTTCCTGTCAGGAGCACTAATACTAAATCAGATTTAGGATTGCAGATGCAAGAAATCACCGTAGAAATCTCTCTCTCTCCCATTGTTTTTTCTCCCAAGAACTTCCTCACTGGTGCAGCGGCCATGCCACTGGTGTTACTGGTGTCCACATTAGTTAAGCTATCAAAATGGGCACTGTTTAAAGGTAAGCAGGCGGTTTCCATTGTTCTCAGCTGCCACTGGGTTCTCGATGCCAATGTGATCGAGGAATGCTCACTTGACTCGTTATTTTTCAGCTGGTTCTTACCAGGTCTGTGGTATATATGGTGTCAGTTTATTCCAGATTTTGTGTGAGGAAGCTGTTCACTGTCTGTATGACAAGCAAGCCCTCCCTGCTCAGCGTTTTTAGGAGCAAATATGCCCCACATAGGAACAAACAAATCCACAATGAAAATCCGTGCATTCTACAAACATCAACTAAGATTCGACATAAAGAAGCCAGGTAGAGTCCCTGTGGTCCTGCAGAGAACAGAAGGCCAGGAGAGATCTCATTGCAGGTCTCTGATCCAGAAGCCCAGATTTCTATCAGTCCTCCGAGTCTCTCAGAGTCCACCTGGACCAGGAGAGGTCAGCCAGACCCTCACCAATGTTCTTACATTTGCTGAGTAACTCAACACATCCCTGTCCAAGTGATGTGTATGACCCGGAATCTAAGGAAAAGTAGGATGTCAACCAAAAACAAGGGAAACGCGTAGTCGGATACACAGAGAAGCCACTGACATGCTGTGAGGGGGTTGGAGAGATGACGGTTAGATACTTTCTGAATAGCAATGCATCAAAACAGGAGCTTCATGTTCACTGAAATGAAAGATCTTGGGGATTTAAAAGGAAAAGAGATCTCATCGTATATATTAAGAGCAGATATTTTGAAATGTTGCAAGATACAAAGGGGGATGAGAGATCTTTCAGTGTCTGGGAAAGAAACTTTGAGTTTTGTTTATTTATTTTTGTTTGTTTAGTCTTAATCTGTAGCCCAGGCTAACCTGGAGCTCACTGTGTAACCCAGGTTGCACTCACATTCCCTGTAATCCTACTTTCTGAACCTCCCAAATGCTGAGATCATAGATACGAACCTCTTTGTCTAGAGAAGCGTTTTCCTTAGGCAAAGGGAAGTTTCTGAAAGAGCTAAGGAGTTCTTACAACTCAGCTCTAGAATGACAGATGTGGAAGAGTGTGCAGCATATAACCTGTGGGGATGCCCAGAGGCCGGCCAGAAGCATGGAGCTGACGCCCAGGTGAGAGGGAAGGGGGGTCTATGGGGACAGTGGTCATGGCTGGGGGAAAGAGAGTCCAGATGGGATTCTTTAAGTAAGGCAAGATAATCTACTGTACCAACATGGCCTCTAACAAATTACATTCCCTATGAATGCAGTCCACCATGGATCTAAGCCTCAAGTCTGGCGAGTGTCTGGAGAGTATATGCTAGGATGGGAAAACACTCTGTTGGTGAAGTGCTCACCCCGCCAGCTGATGACCTGAGTTCAAGTTCCAACACCCATGTTTTAAAATCAAAGAGAGATGGTGTAGGTTTATAATCCCAGCTCTGGGGAGGCAGAGACAAGAAGCCCCTGGGGCTTCCTGGCTGGCCAGGCTATTCTACTTGGGAAAGTCTATGCCAATTAGACCTTTTGTCTCAAAAAACCTATGTAGTTTTTTCTTGAGGACCCAACACCTGAGTCTGTCCCCTAGTCTGTTCTAGTGAACATATTCAAATTTACCTGGAGATCCTGGGACGGACACACACATACATAAATATACCAAATAAGTAGGCGCCAGTGTCAGAATGTATTCCTAGACATGACTGAAACTCACACAAAGATACCCTTCATTCTCTGGGACAGCAAAATACCGTGCTTCTGTCACCTGGCCGGGTAACCTCACAAGGTCATAATCAGGAAAAGATTGTTTTCTAGAACCGCTTAAGACACAAGCCAAGTCAGAATAAGATAAAGGAGAAATAAAGGAAAGGGCTGGGTTCAGGCAGGGAAACACCAAGAGAACCGTGAGAGACAAAACAGAGAAAGGTGTCCTTTCACCTGAGTTTCTTCCCAGTGGGTACAGCTAGCCACATTAAATCCTCCACAGCCCCACCCTGCCCACCCCCTGCCTGTGACATGTGCTGGGAGACAAATGGATTTCTCTTCTAACTTATTCTTTCATCTGCTCGTCCCCAAATTACATCCAGAGCACTACTGTGGCAAGATACTGGACTTGGCCTCTGTCCTGAGAAGTCGAGCCTGGGAGCCTCCAAAGGCACGGAGCCTAAACCAGCCTAGTGCCACCAGGGCTGAGGCTGATGGCTAGCCCTGGGGACCCTTATATTTATTCTCAGGAACAAGGAATTGAGGTAAAGTATCAAAGCCAAGCTTGTCCATGTGACAGTGTGTTTCTGGGATGGAGTCCTCAGTGACAAGCAGAGAGTTCTGAGCAGTGAGTGGGTCTCTAAGACGGAGCAGCCCTTCATCTGAGATGAGAACAGTAGCTTACATAATAGAATCGGGGCAGAACTGTTGTGAGCAGAGATGTTTTGCTGACTGCCGTTGCGATGGGGAGCCGACTTTGCATATTATATCACCACTTTTTGTTGTGTTTGGCATGCAGTGTTTCTCTGCTCTTGACTCTGAGGTGTGAGGGGAGGCTCTAATCATATGGCCTCGTGCAGATGCTCTATTTGCATCCCTATTAATCCAGGCCCCCCTGGAGATGCTCGAGCAGAGACACAGCGGGCTTTGTGTTTGAACTTGTGAGAACCCATACCACCGCTTAATAACTTAATGCATATGTATATCCTCCTCAGACAGCCCACTAGGAGGCAGAAGCAGGAGGTGTCACCAGCTTGCAGACTGCGGGGGCTCTGCAGAAATATGTTCTGACAGGAAGGAGCAGCTCCTGCCGCAGAGCCTCTGCACCTTCTTCTTGTCTAGTCACACACCTGGCTGGCTGGAAAGCCTGGTTTTGAAAGCTCTGATCCAAAGCATCAAGTGATCACTGATCAGAAGTAGCTGGACGCTTGACGCGGTCCCCGCGGTATTTAACTTTGTAACATGGCGCGGTTTTTTCCTTTTGTTTCAACCTTGAGTTAGGTGACATGGAGCTTTCTAATCTGGGTCATATAAGGAAATAAGGGGTGTGGTGCATTCATACAGCATGCATTAGTGTGAACTGTGGCTCTACCTCCGATCGAGAGGGGACTAACTCTTCTGAGTCTTGTCTGTCTCTTCCCACTGACAGAGGTGGCATCTTTGAACAATGCGGGGTTGTCTTGAGAAACTGGGGCAGGAGAAGGGGGGGGTTCCAACAGTGTTCCATTCACTGATTGAATCTTCTTCGTTGGTGAGTGAGTTAGAGCTATCATGGTATCATTGAACAGTTGGTTCTCCCCCACACTGCCTTGCAGGGGTAATGGAGGGGAGGGCTGGGTGTACAAATGTGCACAGTTGTGTCTGGGGCCTTCGGCTTTGTCTGAGTGGTGCATAAACCAAACCAAAATGAACCGCAGAACCCTCTCTGGAAATCTGGTGAGGAAAGCACATGCTAGCATTTTTTTTTTTTTTTAATGAACACAGGGTTTCCTTCTACCTTTTGAATTTTATTTAAAAAAAAAAAACAACTATGAATCTATGAACTATGAAAACCACTCAAAGAATGTCTCAGGGGAGCCCGGTAGAGAAGCAGCAATGGCCACTGGTGTTTCTGCCAGACACAAGATTCACTTCCAACTAGTGACATTACACAGCCTCCCTGAAAGAAACCCCCATTATCCATTAAGATTTCCAGGACATTTTGAGGTTAGAATTACTGATTCTCCATTACCCATCACTTTTCCCCCAAGTTTCCCTGTCCTGCTGACTGGCAGGGTCCATCATAGATAGACCATCCTGGATAGGTTCATAACTGCAAAGTACCTCATAGGCCCTGTCCATGCTGCCCAAAAGCTGCCAGGGAAGAGTGTGAATAAAAGCCACTTGGGAGGCTCATTACATTTCTGAGCAACTTCACCACATCCACACTTTTAACAAAATTGGGTAAGCGGGGTCAAAAGAAAACATGATCTTCCATAAGTTAAAATACCTGCCTAGAAAGGTGTCAGAACATGGTCCCAGAATGGAGTCACATGAGGTGAATTCAGAGTGTTTGTGGGAAAACTCCAAGAAAGCGAGGTAAGAGCCTTCTGACCTCGGTCTCCCTAAAAACACAGAATTGTTCTTGGAATGTGCTTTCCTGTCCCTCCCAGGTGTAGCAGATAGGAGTGAATTTACTTTGGATTATTCATTGCAGCTGGCTACTGTTATTTGTTTATATGTCTTTATGGAAAAACATGTCTTTGCCATGTGCAGCTTGTCCTTGTGATTGTATGCAGCTTAAACTCGTGAGAACTTTATTCATGGGACTGTTCTTAACCCACAGAGTATAAATTGATGCTTTGAATAAAGTTGGCCATTGCATGAGACTTTAGTCCGCCTCGTTTTTTAGGCTCCATCTTCCCAGGTGCCACTGCCAATTAGAGCAGTAAACAGAAGGAATTTTTTTTTCTTGTAATTCTAATCAGACTTCATGCATATTGGATTTTTAGTAGGTTTGAGGAAAGCAATCTATTTCTACAATGTAACTTCTAAGAATCCAACCTGAAACACAACAAATGCCCTTGAGAGCAAGCTGTTTCATTGTGCAGATAGGATAGATACACTTTGTATCTTCATTTTATTTAGCCCTTCAACACCTGCCCTTGGCGGGAGGAGGAACTGAAGCTAGTCCTGCACCTTGCCCAGCCTCAGCTTCCTTTATAAGACACCATGCTTCACTCTCTTTATGTCTGGAGACATTTTCAAGCCATTCAATATTAACTAACCAACAATTCCATTTCTTCCCCTAAAACTCAATCATAAAAGAAAAAAAGAAAAGTTAGCAAGGAAGAAAGCCCTGCTCTTAGGCCTGGTTTTATCCAAAGCTCTGAGATTTGCTAGTTGTTTCCTGCTTTCTGTTTCCTTCAGACTTCCTGGAACACGAAAGCCTGGAGGGTGGTCTGTCATTATCCAAAACCTCTCTTGTAATCTTCTAGTGTCGTAGGCCAGGGATTGTGCTTACATGACTTTGTTCTTAGAGTCAAGTAAGGAATGCTAAAAGGAAAACAAAGCACTCAGCTTTAGAAACTATGACCAAACCAGGTCTGGGCTACAGTGAGCCTCCCTGGGCCCAGGCCCCAGCGCTGTCCTTTAGCAGTTATTTAAACAAGTCACTCAAGGTCTTTATAACTAACTGTCTTAATTGAGAACCAGCGAGGGCTGTCATAGCAGCTAGCCCCCAACAAGTTTTGTATGAAATGATAAATGCACTAAATATTGGGACAATACTTAGTGCACAGGAAGTAGACCTCTAATTTCTCTACCCTCTGAATTGTTTTATACTGAGTTGTTTTATAGATATATAAATCATTCCTTCTTCATTTTCAAGGAGATTTCCTAGTTACTCTTTGGTAATGTCAACCACACCCATTTTGTAATATGCTTGTGATAACCTATAGTTCTTTGTTGCTACAATATTTGCCTCAAAGGTAGGCCATATATCAAATTCTTGCAGATTCTTTTTTGTATTGAGGTAATAGTTATATTGTCTGTTGTTATCCTGAAATGTCCCCAATTCTTCCAGGCACCTTTACACCCACACACAGAATTACTGGTGGCTATGTTGCCTGACCACAAGAATGAAGTCTCCTTTGATGAATCTTGTAATTAATAAAGTTAGTCAATTCTACTAAACATATCTCTGTCAATAGTTGCCAATTAAATAGATTCTAGTTTTAATGCTTTACTTGGGAAGGAGCAGGAGAAGGCGGCTATGCATCTTTTAAGCCACTGCAAGGGTCCAGGACAGAAACTATGCAGTAAAGAGAGGCCAGCCTGAAAATAGCAGAGGAGAAGATCAAAGCAGAACTGGAGTGGAAGCCAAACAGCAGACAACAAAGCAGAGAGGCTGAAGTTTAGAGTGGACAGCTCTGAGCCCGGACACTTCAGAAAGCCCGCATCCTGTGTTTTCTCTAAGCCCTGGCTTGGGAAACTTGCTTGTTCTATTGGTTTGATTTGTTTTTTTAATTTTTTTAATTTTTGTTTTTTGATTTGTTTGTTGTTTGTTTTTTACCTGTCTTTCTATGACTCAAGGATTTGTTAGATAGAAAGGAAAGCCAGATGGGCAGTGGGGAGTTCTGTTTGGGAGCCTCTCTTTGGTTTTCTGGTAGTCAGTTTCAGTTCATTTTTTTATAGTGATGACACTGAATCACTTCAGTTAGTTAAATCTTCAGGAAATAAAGATTTAAATGAATTGAGACATAAAAATTATAATGTTTTCACTAGATCAACAAAGATAGGAAATGACCAGAAGGAGTTTGGCTATAAAAACTAAAATACAGAAAGGTTTTCTAACTAAATTTAAAGGAAATTCAAAATTTTGGAAAATTAAAAAATTTTACTAATTACAATAGACACAATGGGGAAAAACTCCACCCTACACAACAAATATAGCCCACTGGTTGAAGCTGAGCTTCCTGTACTAGTGTGCTAAGATTCTGAAGTCTGTTGGGTTGATCAGAATTTGTATTATGAGCAGCCAGGCATACTGCCATGGTTGATATTTGTGGAATGCAATTCAGGTTTTCACCAGCCTGAGTTATGAGCATGACATTCTTTAAGAATTCTAGTTAAGGGGCTGGAGAAATGCCCAGTACTTAACAGCACTGACTGTTCTTCTAGAAGACCAAGGTTGGATTCCTAACATTCCCATGATGCCTTGCAAGTATCTGCAATCCAGGGAACCCAAGGCCTCTTCTGGCCTTTGAGGGCACTGCACACATGCGGTACACAGACACATATGCAGACAAAACACCCATACACATAAAATAAAACTAAAGCAAAACAATGTTTTTAAAAATTCTAGTTAAAAATCAAGGGTTTGCTTCCTGTGCAACAACTACTGGTGAACAAATTACACATCTATGCACTGAGTCTGAGGAACTACACATTTTACAATAAAAAAAGTAAAATTCCAGAAAACAATATTTAAGATCAGACTGCATCCACAACTATAAGATGTATTTTTTTTTTCATTTTAATGACTTTTCTCTTGATTCCACACACTACCTTAGCCTTCATGAGTGTTAAGATATCTACAAAATGCTGGGGAGATGACTCAAGCAGGAGAATCCACTTCAACCCCCAGGACCCACATTGTTAGCAGTCTGTCTAAACTCCACCCCACAGTTACTTGGCAACAGCCAGGTATGCTCCTCCCAACAGTTATTTGGCAACAGACAGGTAGGCCTACCCACTATAAAAGGGGCTTCTTGCCCCCTTTTCTCTTAATCTCTTGCTCCCTTTTCTCTTAATCTCTTGCTCCCTTGCTTCTCTCTTGCTCTTCTCTCTCCTTCCCATACCCTTCCCCTCCCCCTCTTTCCACGTGCTCATGATGTTCCTCCACTTCTCTCTCTCTCCCTCTCTCTGCCTTTACTACCCTCTTAACTCCCCTCCCCATGTCCTGAATAAACTCTATTTTATAATATACTGTCATGTGGCTGGTCCCTCAGGGGGAAAGGATGCCTCAGCATAGGCCTGCTGAGACATCTCTTTGTCCTCATACCTCACCACACACCCCCATAGAACTAATACCCCCATCTCTTTATCTTTTTATAAACACATCACACATAATAAGATAAAAACTAGATAAGAAACTCCCTGACTTCACAATGTACAAGTTATTCACAATAACTACACCAGATGATGGGGCAATTCCTCCCTCAATAAAATACTCACCTTGTAAGCAGGTGAAGAGACAAACCCAAGTCTAATGCTTGATGCCTGTAATCCCAGTACTGGAGAAGCAGAGACAGCTGGTCCCTGCAGGACACTGGCCACAGTCCAATCAGCAAGTCCCACCCAGGGAAAGCTCCTGTCTCAGAACATGAAGGTGGGAATTGTCTTGAAAGAGAACATCTAAGGTTGGCCTCTGACCTCCACATGCACACATGTGCACATGTACACATATACATGAAGGGGGAGGGAGAAAAGGGAGGAAGGAAAGAGGGAGGGAGAGAGAAGAGAGAAAGTGAGACCTCTAGAGAGACAGAGATAGACAGAGACAAAGAGACAGAGAGAGAAAGAACTTGACTATAGACATCCCTACATCCACAAGGTCTGCATCCCTGTAGCTTTTTATCTCTAGTAATATATTCAAAGAGAGTTTATAATTTAGGCATATTCTATTTTAGTTAATGAAGGTTCTGAAATTTTAAGTCCTGGGATCCCTAATTATTCTTATTTGCTCATGGGCATCAAATTCCACATCTCTGAGCTAAATCGTTTTATCATTTAGATTAGTGGCCCTTGGCTTTTTGACCTGCAGTGCGTGTTTAAGTGTCTTTTCAGTTTAGTTTCTCTTTAATTAGGAGAAGAAACCCTGTATTTTAAGACTGTCACTGTTTAAAACAATGTGAATTTTACCTAACACATTTGCCTTGAAGCATCTGCAATGAACTTATTCTTATAAATCAAAACAAATATGAATTTAAAAGCAACCATTAGGTTCTATGGCCAAGATGATATCGCTCTTGACCCTCTTAGCATAAAAATTCAAATTCCTTTGTTGAAGATTGTTCTGTGCAAGAAGATGTGATTTTCATAAATCTCTTTGTTTCTCGGGAATTCAAAAGGAGCCAAGACAAAATTCTGTAGAGCAGTACCAAATTAGCAATTAGAGCCTGCCGCGTAGGGCTGGGCTGCGGTGGTCTGCTGCCGTGGAGGGCTGGGCTGCGGTGGTCTGCTGCCGTGGAGGGCTGGGC
>NW_021605170.1:2624219-2629414 GCF_004785775.1 Grammomys surdaster | reverse complement strand
TCGCGCGCACAAGCACCCTGGCAGTGCTGTTAAAGCCTGCACTCCAGGTAGAAGAGCCACACTCTGGGAGGCTCCACCGCCATTTTCTTCTTGGTTCTCTGAAAGGGTGGGCAGATCTGGAGTCTAAGCCATTCCACAGCAAACACATGTCTCTAACCACCAGCACTGGCTTAATTGGGGCTGCTTCCAAACCAGGTCATCTCCTGCCTGCTACTTCCTAAAGAAAGAAGCAAAAACACTGAGCATTTTGCTGTGGGGCCCGAGGAAGCCCCAGGTTTTATCCCTTGAGGTAATAGCTGCTGGTTGTTTTCCTAGGTCTGTGGTGCAGGGTGTTCTTGACCATCACCTTTGAAGATGGAGGTCAGCTCGAAATCTTTCAGCAGACCCTCTGCCTCCTGTAGCCGCTACTATGTACACTAGCCCAGCAAAGACAAAAAAGCCAATTCTACCCCTATGGCTCTCTCTCCTCCTGGAACACCCCACTGTCACGACTGTACACTTTCCTGGATTACAGAAGTATCGTTTCCTTGTCCTTCCTTGGGGCTAAGGGTAATGATATTGTAATGCAGAGGCATGCAGTTAATCCATACTTCTACTTTTGCAAAAAAGAATAATGGTTGATTCTGCCTCTTTTCTCACCTCCAAGTAGTTTCCAACTAGTTCCTGGAATCACCTGGAATCAGTAGCCTTCTCTTATGGATGCCGGAACATTCTTAGTGCCAGGCCCTCCGTGAAAACACAGAGACTCGAATATTTCTCATTGTGTGTTGGGTCTAATTTACCTTATCAAAACCCCCACTTAACTGAAGAATGCAGGTTTTATATTATTTTGTTCGTTGGCAGCGTCTGCTCTCCATACATGATCTACGTGTGTAGGTCTAAGCCAGATAGAACAGTTCTGCCTGTGGTCCTGCCTGATTCAGGCTGTGAATGCTTTTTCAAGCTTTCCATCAAAGTCATGGAATTTCCTGCAATTGGTATCAAAATGAAGTGTGGTAGCCTAGTCCTGACTACACAAATGCTTCCTGGCTTGTACCCTGAGGTAGGCACTGTAAATAAAATAGTGTAAGCTGAGTTGTTGAGATGGATCAGTGAGCAAAGGCGGTTGCAGCTCGGCCTAATGACCTGATTTCAATCCCCACAAGTTTTCCTCAGACATATACAGGCATGGACATACACACATACACACATGCACAGGCATGGACACACACACACTCACACACACACACACACATACATGCATACACATACAAACACACATACACACATATACACACATATGCACACACATACACACACACTCATAAAAATGACAGCAAAAAAATGCATCCTGTTCACCTATCATACAAACACTCATTTAGCAGCACAGCACACTGTAGAGTAACAGCCACACTCCCTTGTACATGCAGGCGTGACTAGGGGTGGCAAACATGGCTGCTGCCCAGGACTGTCAGAGTATCATGTAACATGCCACAGCCCTTCATGTAACATGCCACAGCATGAAGACCACCACAGGAGCTGACTGAAGAAACCCAAGAGGTCTTCTGTACCAACTAATCCTGAGTCCTGTTCTCAAGCCCTGACTCTACCAGGTTGCCATATTGGAACAGAAAAATCCCTTGATGCAAGAGTCACCTAAAGGCTGCCCAAACTACCCAGTGGTCTTTAAGGAGACTGACTATCAAGACAAAGACATCATGCCCAGTTTCTCTCTTAGCTCCAAAACATTTTCAGAGGCCTAGTTTTTGTTTTGTTTTGTTTTTAAATGACAAAAATCAACTTTTTAAAAAATGAGAATCAGGATTTCTGGTGAAATGGCGCCCATTGTCAGAATGTTTAATCCCCCTCTAGTTCCCAGTTTTACCGAGGTGCTGACATCCACACCTCCCCATCCCATCCTGGCTTCCTATCCCAAGCAGACATCTACATGATAAAGTCTCCTGGAGGTATGCATGTGTCTAGTCCGGTTTGTAGTTGTCAGAGGAGCAGGCTTTATCCAGAATGACATATGTTTGGGTGTGGTGCCTCGGAGAAGTTTGAGTCCGGTCGCCTTATTCCTCATCCCCACAGATGAACCCAGTGATCATTTGGTGAGACTTTCCCATCACTCAAGGCCCTTGGATCATCTACTGTCTTAACGCTAGGTTCAATTTGAGCCAACCCTAGTCCTAACGGCATCCACACTCATCCGTGCACCCCAATGCTTTTAGCACCTAAAAGCTGCGCAGAGGTCTGTTCTGCATCTGTGCAGCCCACCCAGCTGCAACAGGGGAGTAACTACAAAACAGTCCAGAGTGGCAGCCGCAGCATAGACAAGGGTAGGTCTTGAAAGGGAAGGGGGAGCCATGCTGCTGGGCACCTACACACATGACAGTTTGCTCTGATGTCAGTTCTGTCTAGCTTCTCTCTACTCATTGCTTTTATTTTATATATTAATAATTTGCATTTTCCATTCCCAAAGAACAATTAGAAACATCATGGAAACAAATCAACCATACTTCCAACCTTGCTCCAAATACTAAAGCATTTTCTGTATTAGGCGAGAGCTATACAGTCTTAAGGACTTACTATGGTCTGGGAATTGAATGGAAAAAAAAAATAGAAAATCTTACAGTAATCCATAAAACCCTTAGTAACTGGTATACTAGTGAGAATGCAGGAAAGATGAAATCTGTTCAAGACTGTTAGTGAGAACCTAAACGAGGCAGACAAAGGCGAGGAACTATGAGAGACTGCCTTCCAGCCTTGTCCCAGGACGATCACAGCAATGTTTCAACACATGCTAGGGGACAGAAAGGATGAGGGAGAAGAGAAGTTGAGTATCCTTAGGTTTGAGATGCCCATGGGAAGCTTCGATGGCGATACCCAGCAAAAGTAGAATGGGGGGATACACATTTGGATATCAGCAACGACAGGGGCTCATTTTGGTGATTGTGAGAGGTTGCCTATGTGGATTGTGTAGAAAGAGAAGAATCTAAGACATTTCTAAGATGAAATCTTAGAAATCTTTCTTTAAAGATCACCAGACACAGCTGTCCTCTGGCCTCCTGGCAGGGCACACACATACACCAAGTGTGTATACACACACACCATGTGTACACACATACACACCATGTGTACACACATACACACCATGTGTATATACACACACACCACATGTACACACACATGTGTATATATACATACACACCATGTACACACACACGTACACACCATGTGTATATACACAGAACATGCATACACATACATACCATGTGTATATACACACACACCATGTGCACACATACACACCATGTACATACACACATGCATACCATGTGCACACATACACATGTGTATATACACATACCATGTTCACACACATACATACCATGTACATACACACCATGTGCACACACACACAGACCATGTGCACACATACCAGGTGTGCACACATACACCATGTGCACACGTGTACCATGTGCACACACATAACATGTGTCTACACACACACAGAGACCACATGCACACAAAGAGACAATGTGCACACATACCAGGCATGCACACACACACACCATGTGTGTACACACACAAACAAACAAATAACTATTTTAAATGGCTTCTTTATTCTCTCGGGATTATCTTTGGAATGCTAAGAGAGCTGATCTGATCACAATGGTGGCCTTGTTAGGCACGTGTGTCCACTTCAGCATCAACACACATTGTTTTCACATTTCACACTTTGACCTATTTGAATTCTAGAAATACAAAATACCGAAAGTCCAAAGATCATTTGGCTGAGCTATAAATGATAAACTAAAATATCCTCTGGTTTTTCCAGAATGGGGTTCTCCAAAGAAACCCATGTAAATCACTACAGACTGTCATCATGGGGACAACATGCCCTCATAGGCAGCCAAAGGCAAGACTGAAGATGGTTCAGGTGGCCCGACAGCGACCAGGTGGGGCCTGCCTGCCCAAATGCTGCCCCTGGTCTGTTTCTACCTCTGTGAATATTGACATCACCTTTCTACTTACTATGCCAAAGAACAATTAACTTAAGGTAAATGACATTAATTAAAGATAAAATTCAAGCTTTTAGGTTTCACATAGAATTCTAAAATGTACCGAGTTCCTGCACTCATCCAAGCTCACAAGAAGGAGTCATCAAGGTCTGGCTCTGTTCCAGATCACAGGGGTTTGAGACAATTTATAAAGCAAATAAATAAACAATTACTCTAGTTTAGGGGGTGTACCTGTCTGTGTGTGTGCACAGACATGAATGCACGAGTCTCAGTATGTTTGTACATATGTGTTATATGAATACATATCTATATGCCTGTTGGTGTATGTCTATGTACACATGTATATTGCTGTTAGTGCATGTTGTGTATGTGTATGCATGTGTATATGATGTGTGTGTGTTATGTGTGAGTACATATGAATATGCCTGTGAGTGTGTCTGTGTTTACATGTGTATGCCTGTTAGTGCATGTATATATATGTATGTATGTGTGTTATGTGTGGTGTGTCATGTGTGTGTTGTGTGTAAATACATATGTATTTGCCTGTGAGTGTGTCTGTGTACACATGTGTATGCCTGTTAGTGCACATGTGTACTGAAAGGACAACATAAACCCTATTTGTCTCCATTTAAGGACCAGGCATGATTTAGGAAAGAAAGCCATAAAGCACCAGCTCCAGGAACTAACCATGAAATCCAGACAAAGTCATAAAACCCCTTACCAAAGAACAGCCTGAGGATAATCACAAAAATGGAGAAATACCTTACTCAGAATGGGCCATCTATACTGGACATCTCTTTTTCATCACATGATTGAATGCTCATGACATAGAAATGCAGACCACCAACCACCTGTAACCCCCTAGCACCCACCAATGAAATTTTAGATTACCTAATCCTTCTAGAGAGTTCCCCAGTTCCCTATAAGAAGGCTTGTGGTCACCATTTCAAAGAATGATTGAGCCCCAAATACTGGTTGTTTTTACAGAATAAACGTTCTTTGTCTTTGCACACTATCTGAGTCTGGGGTCTTCCTTCAGCATTTTTCAGATCCTCACATATGTGTGTGCATGTTTGTGTGATGTGTGTGTTACACATGAGTACACATGTGTAAGCCTGTTAGTGTATATGTGTGTGACGCGTGTTATGTGTGAGTGTACATGTGTGTGCTTGTTAGTGCACATGTGTGTGT
>NW_021605170.1:2574010-2624209 GCF_004785775.1 Grammomys surdaster | reverse complement strand
TGTGTGCTTGTTAGTGTACATGTGTGTGTATGTGTGAGTGTACATGTATGTGCTTGTTAGTGTACGTGTGTGTGTGTGTGATGTGTGTGTGTTATATGTGAGTACACATATGTATGCCTATTAGTGCCTGTGCGGAGCCAGAGGTCAAGGTCATTAGTGCCCCATCTCATTTTGGGGGACAGGGTTGCCCAGTAGAACTCACCAATTGCCTAGACTAGCTGGCAAGCATTAAGGGGTCTTTGTGTCTGTACCTCTTGACACTGGAATTTACAGGCACATGCTGCCTCACCAGGTTTTTGCTCGGGTCCTGGGGATTCAAGTCACAAAATCTAGTTTTAAAATATATTCCTTTCTGTTGGGAAACAGTGAGTAGATTTTCAGTGGAGACAGTCTGATTATGTAACTGGAAGAGTTCGTGCCTGCACGGCTGGCAGCAGATTTGACTGTTCTCTGGAATGACTTTAATAAATGAGAAGGTAGTTGTACCGGCCTGGTCTGTTCTAGTCGGTCAACAGGGCCTAGCAAGAGAGAGAGTGGGGATGGAGGAGCAAGAGACGCGAAGAAAGGAGACAAGACAGAGAGTTTAAGTCTCTCTTTTATTGAAAGGAAACCCTGGGTGTTTATATGCTTTACCACGTCCCTTGCCCTCGTGGACAAGCAGGAGAACACAGCTGAAGGCACTTTGCCAACGTGCCTTGCAGCGTGGATACCATGTGCACCTTGCAGCTGGGGGCACTAAACAACAAAACAAGATATGTGAGAAAAACAAGATGTTTATCAGAGTGTGCTCAGCTGTTTCGGGCTGTTGAAAACAAGTCTCTTGTCAGGGTATATGGCCTGAGATGGCTGCAAAGATGACAGCTGCTTTCTGCTAGGAGTCGGCTCCCAACAGGTAGCATTCCCAACCACTCAAGAAATGTTTGTTGATGTGTGTTGTGGTTTGGATGAGAAATGTGGGTTCTGTTGGTTCCCCACTTGGTGTTTGTGGAGGTTATGGGATCTTTAGGAAGCTCGGCCTTGCAGGAGAATTATATCACTGGAGACAGGTTTTCAGGGTTAACAGCCTTGCCCCTCCATTCCAATGTGGATGAAACTGTGGCCCAACAGCTTCCTGCTCCTGCCACCATGCTTCCTCTGCCTCTGTTCATGCCCTCCCCACCATGGTAGATGCCCTCCCTTTGAGCTGTAAGCCAAAATAATCCCTTTTCTCATGTGAGTTGCTTTTACAGAGATCATGGAATCTTATCACAGCAACTATGAGATAACTAATACAGTGTGTCTCCTGAAACTCTAGAACGTTCTTCCTTTGTGAACACACAGGGTTACCTGCTGGTAGGATTGCTCACCTCCTTCAGACAGGCCACATTACTGATATCTACATCATGTCCCTGGTTCCTGAGCCTCAGGTTGTTTCTCCTTCCGTGCTTGTTTTAATTGTGCAGTAGCAAATGCAGCATAAGCAATGTAAGAATTGAGTCTTGCTAGTTAAATATAAGAACGCAGAGCAAAATATCCGAGAAAGGTTACACCTCTTTAAAGATGCAAATTGGTAATGGAGCTCAATATCAAAACAACAGAGCGCTGTTAATTTTTAAAAAGGTGTAAATTGCTAATCTTACTTAAGGCTTTCTTTAATTGCTTATTAAGAGTCCTAGCACAAAAAAAAATTAAACAAAATAAACTCTTAAAAATAGAGTGGTAAGAACGAAACATTAGTTTGACTATAACCCTTTGCTTCCCTTGTGAATGTGCAGGTTACCATGGGACTTGATAATGTTTGGAGACTCTCTCACCTACCCCAGTGTGAGTCTAGAAGTCTGCACACTTGGTTTATTGCTCACCTCTTGCTTTATAAGACTGCAGAACCATAAAGATGTAGACAATAACCATTTAGCTCACAAGTTGGGGGATTCGGCTATCCCTAGTGGACCTGGCTGATCCTGCTTGACCTCACTAAAGCTGCTGTTGCTTGGCTCGGAGGCTCTGTTAATACTAGCTGAGCTCGATCACATACCTGGGCCCACAATGGGTGGACAGAGGTGACTGGGCAGTAGAGCATTGTTCTACACGTGCCTTGCCTGACAATGGCCATGACAAGGAAGCATTTTTTCCGACTACCTACAAGCACCACATATGTTAGCTTTTGTTTTATAATCACCCTGTAATGTTGAGGCTCCACTTAGCCCCTAATTCATAGGCTAGATATCAAGGCTGCTGATATTGCATACACAAAGTTTATTGCACATTCAATAGAGACCGGGCTAATCTGGAGAACAAGACAGGGAAAAAAAATTAGATTGAGCCTGTATACTGGTAAGGCTTCTGATAGGGTTAAAGAGGGGTTATTGTGTGGGTCAGGGTACCTACATGCCCAATGATGCCATGATATCAGGGAATGCTCATGTGTTTCCTAACAAAGAGACAGTGGTAGGAAAGTGTCTCTGTCACTGTTCTATTGCTGTAAAAGACACCATGACCAAGGCAAATTATAAAATAAAGCATTTAATTGGGGTTGTTTACAGTTTCATAGGGTAAGTCCATGATTATCATGGCTGGAATTACAGCTGTAGGCAGGCAGACTTAGTACTACAGCAGAATCTGGGAGCTTATGTCTTATTTTATATCCACCCAGCAGGAAAAGAACCTGGATCTAGTGCCACACCTTCTCTAAGGCCACATTTCATCAACCCCCCTAAACAGTGGAAGGACAACTTTTAGAAGTCTAAATTTTATCCATAGTCTAACATCAAAATTGGAATCAGGCTCTTTGGGACCAACCCCACAAGCACAACGTCAGAGTGTCTAATCTCAGAATCAAGACGGGAAAACCTGCCTGAGTAAATGAAATTACAAAGGAATATATCAACAACATGTGGGTTCAGGAAGGACAGAGAAAAGGGACCGGTAATGCAATCAGTCAAGCATGAGGATACTCAGGACTAAATATTGGAGACAGAAATCTATGTGTGAGTGTGAAGAAACAATGTGTAAGAGAAGCACATAGAGAATGGGGCACCAGGGAGCAGATGTGCACACAGTGAGTGTACACACAGTGAGTGTGTACATAGCAAGTGTGCACACATTGAATGTGCACACAGTGTGCACACAGCAAGTATGTACACAGTGAATGTACACATAGCGAATGTGCACACAGTGAGTGTACATAATTTCCCTTCCCAGACCCAAGGGGTGAATGTGCACAATCTCACAGTGTGATCAAATATCCTGCAGCATTTGCCCCGTTTGTCTAAGCTAGAAAGTGTACACAGTTTAACTATTACATAAAAACAGGTATCAATCCCGAAAACTTAAGAATCTGAATGTCTTTATGAAGATCCACTGATGCAATGACCCTTCATAGCTGCAGTCATGATCACCTGTTCCTCAGCAACAGTCCATTTCAGCATCAAGGTTTTCCAGTCTTCCACTCTGAGGAACAGTCTGTCCTTTAGCTGGTTTGTTGAACTATCTCCATGCAGAGGGGAATCTGCTTTCTGCATTGTCTGAGTTGCTATCTTTCTGCATCTCTTCCTTCATTGAAGCCTTTTATGAGGAAGCTTCTCTTACTGGGATCAGATCTTTATTAATTTTGAGGGAACCTATAGTCCAAACCTCTTCCCCAGCTTAACATGTTCCCTGCATTCCATTCTTATGTTAAAACATCTTTAAAGTACACAGGTTGGTCTAATTCAGCAGGATTTGTTTTTCTACAATCCAATGCCTTTCAAGTAATCCTATCCCCCTTTTCTGTTTATCAAAGGTGCAACTAGATCTTTATGAGTCCACACATAAACAAGACATCTAGACACTTGCATTCTATTCCTGGATTCACACTGTCAAGCCAGGCTTCCTACCCATTGTCAGTGTGCTGTCCTTCTTGATCCTCAATTTCATTCACATTAAGCGGGTCTCATTCTCTTATTTCCTCTGTCTTTTATCTCTCAAACCTTTGTATTACCATAGCGAATCCTTCTTGTTGTACAGATATTTTTCAGCTTTTTCTTTGAAAGATATAAAGATTGCAATTAAAAGTAGGGAGGGGCTTACTCCAGTGGTCACAGTTGCAGTGAGTTCTGCTTGTTCAATCCCTCAAGTCCTTCTCTGCTCTTAAGGGATCTGAAATGGAGTTTCCCATTTTTTTTTAATGCAGGAAAAGTCTCACTATGTAATTGAAATCATCTGTTTTGGGCGGCTCACTGTGACTTGCTGTCTCAGGGGCTTCTCCATCATTTCTTGCTTTGGGCTCAAAGCTCTTGCTTCTTCGGAGTCTCCTATGTCTCTCTGGGAGTCCAGCCGAACTCAAAGAACTGTTGCTTCCTCTGTAGATGATCCCAGGTAAATTTCTCCTCTGGCTTTCTGTCAGTCAGATGTCCTCTGCTTTCTACAATGTTGGCGGGTTTTCTTCTCCAATCACGTTGGGTTTTTCTTCCAACCGTGGTGAGCACCAGATGTAAATGTATCTTTTATTTGCCTGATGTAATTGTTGTCCCAGTTTACTAGCCTAGTCCTGGTAGATTCTAACCTCCTTACAATCTAATCTAGGCCTAGAATGTTTTCTGTCTTATCACTGCTGAACGGTGAGCTTTCACCCTTTCTAGTTCTTTCTGAACTCTGACTGGCTGATCATCTCAGCTGTTCTGGGTCAAACTCCTCTCTAAGATGACTGATTCATTCTGGCTTCTCTTGGCTTCTGACTGAATTTCCCTGCTTGCCCTCATAATAACTTGGACAATCTGTTCTAATCTTCTGGCTCCTTCTCATTCTGTAGCTTGTTCTGTCTTCACTTGTGTCTAGCTTGTTCCCTCTTCAACCTGTCTCTGTAAAACTCTCCAGATAAAATCGCCTCTTCCTATTCCTCTCTGCCTGCTTCTTAAATAACTTCCCTTTCCTCTCTCCTCTGCAAAGAGTTGGTCATATCCTATTCTGTCAAATCTTTGTCTGATTTGTCACTTTGTCTGCCACTCAATTAGATATCATTTTCAAACATAGCTGCTTCTTTCTACAAACAAACTTTACCTTCATTGTTTGGGATTGAAAGTGTGTACTACGACATGTCTGTATTCCAGCCAGAATGATTAAAGGCATGTGCTAAGGCCTGAAATACAACTAAAAACAGTTTTTTTCAGTAAATAACACAACCTTGGAATTCGCAGTGTGATCAAATACCGCTCAAAAGTGTCTCATTCCTTAAATCATGATGTTAAGCCCTACAATAAGTCAGTATGGTGATCCTTCAATGAATTCTAAGACAGGAGACTCCTAGCTTGGTCATAAGCCACAAAAAAAAACCCAACAAAACAAAACACTTCTTCCGTTTTCAGTTGAAGAAATATAAAACAATTTTAGAGTTTGAGTAACAAAAAAATGCTCATTGACTGTTGGTCAGTGTACCAGATGCTGTCTGTAGAGATCTACAGCGCTCTGGCCCAGCCGAGAAGCTGAGCAATGGAACCATCTGCACACATCAGAACCAGCAGAGCTCGATACCAAATATCCAAGCCAGGTCAGAGTGAGAAAACATAATCTCATTTTTCACATTTAAGGCATTGGCTCCAAGTAGCTGCATAGAAATTTGCAATGCTAGATTCCTTAGTAAACACCCTACCAACAAAGAGGAAGTCTGTGGTCTGGAAAGGGAAACCAGTTCAGTGGAATTTGAAGTTCTTGGGAGGAAAACGCCAAATGAAAGCAGACATATTGTACCAACTTCTCTTCCTCCTGCCACATCCAGTCACCTACCACTTCCATCCACTTGATGGCTGAAATACATCAAATCCATTTGCTTTTAATCTCCTTACCCTGCACACAGTGCACATACTTACACACCGTCTGCACACAACTATCCAGTATTTAGGCAATAACAACCAGAGTTTTACACAGCATGTCAGACTTTCCACAGAGCTGCCTTCCCCCTCCCGCAGCCTCATCTGTCTGCATCCCTCCTTCTCTGGATCCACCACGTTCACCAATAGCTTCACTCTCTTGTCATTTGCTTGAAATGACCTTCAGTGACCCAAACCACTTCCAAGTATGTTCTCCAAACCACTGTACATCCCTTCCCCAGGGGCCTTGTGCTTTGCAAATTTCCTCATGTCTTCTACCATTCATTGTAGAAGTTCCGGCTTCTTTCCACCTGTGTCTATGTAGCCCAGATCATAGCTATATCATAGCAATTTGTTGAAATATTTGTTTCTGGTTAGAGTCTGAGCTCCTTAATCAGCAAGGGCCACCTTACTCTTAGACTCTCTCACCATATGCTCCATGATACAGTGCTTGATACCCCACAGATACTCCATGCATACCCACTAGGTGGGTGGATGTATGGATAAATGGATAATTCATTGTTCCTTCCTGGCATATCTTTGCCACCACCACCCCCATCTCTGTAGCATAATATTATTTTCCTGGAAGGTGTGGAGGGTTTCTGGGACAAGCTAAACATGGGACCTCTCTATTTGCAGTGGTGCCTGGCAATTTGAGATATGGAATCCAAAAGATGGAGATAGCAGAAGCATCAAAAGGTAAAACATGTTGAGAGATGTGAGAGAAGAGTTCTGGGGATGACAGGAGCAAAAGATGATCAGGCGAGCATTTGAAGGAAAGGACATTTGGTGAGCATGTGGAGGAAAGGACATCAGGCGAGCATGTCGAAACCAAGAAAGACAAGAGTGGGGCAGAAGGAAAGAGCATGAGTGAGCACTGCACCAAGACAATGAGAGGGTTGAAGAGCCGTTCCTAGCAAAACCAGGGGAAGGGAGGGTGTGTCTAATAAGAACCAATTAGAAGGAAAGTGAAAAGACTTATTCTAGGAGTTTGGTGTTAAAAAGCAAATGAAGTGGAAATTTTGTAAGTGTTAAACTCTACCCAAAAACAGTATGAGAGGAAATTTTCACACAGTATAACTTAAAACAAGTAAAAAAAAAAGAAAGAAAGAAAGAAAGGAAGGAAGGAAGGAAGGAAGAAAGGAAGAAAAAAAGAAAGAAAGAAAGAAAGAAAGAAAGAAAGAAAGAAAGAAAGAAAGAAAAAGTATAACAAGCTTGTGTTTGGATGGTAGAGCATACAAAATCATAATTAAAACACTTTACCAATGCTAATTAAGGTAGGTAGGTCAATGTTATTGGCCTGTTTTTGTTTTTATTTTCATTTGTAAAAACAGCCGTTGGCATAGGAGAGATCAGCGGCCTCAGCAGACTTACACAAGTGTGAATGTCAGAAAAGAACCCTGTGGTTGGACTGCTCAGAGACAGCAATGGGGGAGAGGAAGACGCCTAAGAAAATCTCCAGGGCAAAAAGTGTCGCTGTCCACTCTGACCCGCTGAAAGAAACAGCGACACATGGAGTTCTTCTTCCCAACGCAGTTTATTCAGGAACCCTTACATTCTTCAAAAAGCCCCCGAGCCTCTCCTCCACCGCCCTTAAATCCCTCTGCCTTCTCCAATCAGAGCCTGCCATGTCATTGCATGTGATAGGACAGTGGGTATGGCAAGATCTGATGTTGCCCTACATAGCAGATGGCCTGATTATGCATAGCAGTGAGCCTGCACAATATTGCCTGTGGGTGTGGCTTCTTCAGGGGCGTATGAGGAAGTCAGGTGTTAGCTTCAGGCGCCATTTTGGAATGGCTGCCACACCTGCTTCCTACAATTCCCCCTTTTATTTAATTTTGGCAGAGAGAATGCCTGTCTTAGGTTGCCCCTTGCAACAATGCTCCTTACTCATCATCGGGAGTCAAACAGCTCTGATTTGGTCCCTGTCTTAGGTTGGTAACACGTCCAAGGAGTCTTACCCGTCTCTGACTACTTCTCTAGCATGCCAAGCCACACTTGAGGAGATTGTCCCATCTCCATGGCTGCAAACGCCTGCACTATCAAGGCCCATTCTCTGCTGTGTTGCTTTCTCCTTTTGCACATACACCAACAGGCAAGGCCATTGATCAGTAATAGGCACAGGGCTAAAACTCCCAAACCCGCCCATTCCTTAAGGTGGGACATTGCTTGATGTATCCATTCAGTCAGTCCGGAGGCCAGGGAGACATCCACTCTAATTGAATTAATATGAACAATTGACTTGAGAAGTTCTCTCATCTTCTTATCCAATTCCACAGACCAATTTCCTGAAAGATACTTAGAAATTTCCTTAGAAAGATTAGCAGCAAGATTTCATTTTGATATGAAATAGAAGTAACACACAAGCCAGAATATTTCCATTGGCAACCTAATTGGGCCATCGCTATGTCAAAATCCCTCCTAGGCCCAAATAACATCATAGCTGAAGGAGCTTCCACAGGCCAAGGAACATAATGAGGCATTCAGGCAACCATAGCAAAGGAAAATATAGAAATATTCCAACATACAGCATAAAAGCAAGTACTATTATCACAACTCAAAAACCTACCATTATAACTACCATTATATACAAAAAACACAAAGGGGGGCCACATGCATACCGGCATGGGTAAAAAGGAAACATCTTGTCCTAGGCTTAATAACTTTAGGTTGCAATATATGGAGAAAAGGTAAAAGCATTCTTCACAGCCCAAGTGACTCACTCATCTTGTCTATAGGATCTCAAGATCTATGTGCCGAACTTCAGGATTTCGTTTCTTTAACTCTTTCTCAAGCCTGTCTACTTCATCTCCTAGAGTATCAATAATGTTTTCTCCATGTTTAAGTGTAAAGGCTTCTAGTTGTTCAGGAGTTTTCACTTCTTGAATTTCCTGCATCATTTGGTCAAAACCTTGCTTTTCCAAATATGATCTTGTAACAACTCGTTCATCTAAATCAACTTCTGCCTTAAATCTGACTTTGCCTAATCTCAGGTCTGTGGCTTTGACATTATGGATTGCCCTTACTGATGGGTCGCTCTCCAGGAGTGTACTCAGATCATGACTTTCTATGACATACTTGTAAAATGATGTGTCCTTGGCCTGGGTGCTCCTGTGAAGTTCATTTATGACAACAAGAAGTGTCGCTCCTTCAAACACCAAAGATTCTGCTAAAATACAATATGCCCATAGAAGGGATTCCATTAGTTGAGGATGAAGCAATCCCATGACTCCATGATACCAAGAGAGTCCTGCACCCATCATGAAAATACCAATACCACTAATCAATGAAGAAATATAGCACATATTTGAAAAGCCATACGGGTGAGAAGAATCTGGTGTCTGAACAGACTTGCTGATGTCTAGTGCTAGCAAACCCTGGTTACAAGTATCAGATAATGAGTGTATAGCTTCTGAGAACATACTTGCTGAACCCGTATAAATCCAGGCAAGAAATTTAAAGAAGCAGTTTAAGCCATTAATGCAAATAGCAACCATCACCACTTTTTCTGGTTCCTTAAGAAACATTTGGAAACATTGAGCTCTAAACTCCTTCCAAGCTTCTGGGTGCCACTTTGTAGCTGCCGTTTCTTTTGTAACAGCCGTCAGGTTCTGTTACTTTGTAAAGGCCGGGGCCGGTTCTGCTGCTCTGGTCTGCAGGTCAGGGTCTAGCAAGAAAGAGAAACTGGGGATGGACGAAGGGGAAGAAAAAAGGGGCAAGAGACGCAGAAGATAGATACAAGACAGAGTCCGGTGGAGTCTCTTCAAGTCTCTTCTTTATTCTCCTCACTCTCCTCTATTCTCCTCACTCTTTCACTCTTATACTCCTCACTTTCCTCTTCAGAACTACCTCCATTTTCAGACTTTTGAGATCACTCTTCTTTTAACTGCTCTAGTGTATTGCTACCCTTTTCTAGCTCCTGGATGCGACTTGTCCCAATGCTGGGAACCTTATAGTCTCTGAACCGAGAACTTTCCCTTGTCCCACTTACCTGGGAACTTTCCAGCTAGCTGCCCTGACTGCGATGAGTTCTGAAGTCCCGTTCAGGCCACCACTTGTCGCTGTTCACTCCAACCCGCGGAAAGATACAGCAACACATGGAGTTCTTCTTCCCAACGCAGTTTATTCAGGAACCCTTACATTCTTCAAAAAGCCCCCGAGCCTCTCCTCCACCGCCCTTAAATCCCTCTGCCTTCTCCAATCAGAGCCTGCCATGTCAGTGCATGTGATAGGACAGTGGGTATGGCAAGATCTGATGTTGCCCTACATAGCAGATGGCCTGATTATGCATAGCAGTGAGCCTGCACAATATTGCCTGTGGGCGTGGCTTCTTCAGGGGCGTATGAGGAAGTCAGGTGTTAGCTTCAGGCGCCATTTTGGAATGGCCGCCACACCCGCTTCCTACAAAAAAGGAGAACTATAAATGAGCAAAAGGCAGATAAGAAACATAAAATGTATTGCTGTTTTCCCGAGGAACATTTGAGCTGTGTCCAAGAAGGGCCAGGAGGCAAATCCATGAA
Source organism: Grammomys surdaster (assembly GCF_004785775.1). Lineage (NCBI taxonomy): Eukaryota > Metazoa > Chordata > Mammalia > Rodentia > Muridae > Grammomys > Grammomys surdaster. The sequence goes on along the minus strand of NW_021605170.1, from coordinate 2,613,864 downwards.
AAGAGAGTTCCATAGTGAATCTCAAGCTCATTCTGGTTCTTGATTTAGACACAGGGCCAGAGACTTGAGGAGGATCCAAAGGAGATCTTAGAGGCCCTGGAATCCTATGCTAGCTCAAGTAGATGACACATCTTCATGGTCTCTTCCTGGCTTCCGTTCTTCCAAGTAAGGTATGTCTTTATATGTAGGTAGGACTTCCAACAGCACCACTAAAACTTTGAACACTGGAGTATCCTGGACACCCATGTTTTTGTGTCAGAGTCATTAACTCTGGATTACAAAGATCTAGACTATAAGTCCCTGGAGATCAGAACAGCCTTCCTCAACCCTTGAATACAACTCCCATCAAGAAGCCCATTCTGGAATAATTGGCAAATAAATTTGTTGAAGGAATAGGTAAATAAGTAAATATGCCTGTTATAAATTATAATATATATGTGTATGTATACATATACATCATATACATGTACACATGCACATACACACACACACACACACACACACACACACACACACACACACATATATATACCCCTTGAGGGTTTGTGGCAACCCTTGGACACTTAACTACAGTTTGAAATATCCACCACTAGATGGCACTATTTTAATGAGACAGTAAAGCCTTTAACATGGCCACTGTCAGAGGCGAGGTTGATGCAAAATGTACACTCCAAAAGTTGAATGTTCTAATCCTGCTGCTGCTGCTGACTGTCCATAACGGGTAATGAGGTCCTCGGCAGAGGGGAACAATTTCCAATCGGTTCTCAAGTATCCAAGTCTCCAATCCCATTGTTATGGCTGCCCTAACCACCATTGAAATGTTGGACATTTTCGATAACCTGTGTCATTTGTTAGATTTGTTATCTAACCTGTTAGATTTGTTACCATTATGGATGTGTTCAGCCTCTTATTGAAGGATTTTAATGGCAACCCTGCAGACAGCCCTAGACACGACTGCATAAGCAGCCACCTGCTGGAGGTGAAGGTCTCAGTTTCAAGGCCGCTACTGCAGATGGCACCGAGGCTTCATGGCGGCAATATTACATCAGTGAGCATGAGCATCCCTCCAGGACAGAGAACCCAAAACAGGCCCCTGAGACAGAACCCCTAACCCATTCCTTAGGGCAGAAAAGTTCCTCTGTTCAAGTTTTAGAAACCTGTTTTCCTAGTAAAAAGACAAAAATAATCAATTGCTAGTAATCTCTCATGCCTCCCTTTCTCCCGCACTCCTCTCTCGGTAGACAAAGATAAGGCAAGGGACAAGTGATAGATGGAGGTTAAAGGTCATTATACCGCTATACATGTCTGCTTATTCATGTTTCGTTCAATTCAAAGTGGAATAAGTAAGATTGCTACTGTGAAATACATTTTCATTTTTGAGAGTTTCCTTTAAATGATTACAGAAGGCAACTGAGTTCTAGGTTCTTGAAATAGCAACCTCGCCCCAGCCCCTCCCTCAGCCCCATTCCAGCCAGGGCCCCGCCCACAGCCCCACCCCAGCCATGCCCCTCACAGCTCCACCCAGCACACCCTCCAGTTCAGGTGCTTGCATGTGGCCACCTGCCATGGCCACCTATCTCTCCCAGCATCCTTTCTGTCCTCCCATTCCCGGCAGCTCACATGAAAGCTGGTACGGTTGAAGACACAAGCTCTGGGGAGTGAACACTGTGACTGTGTCTTTCAAACCCTCTCACTGGGCAGCTCTGAGCCCTAGTAAGTGCACATGAAGGCATAGGAGGACACATGTGGACACATGACGTGTGAGTGCACATGAGGACACATAAGTGCACATGAGGACACATGAGTGCACATGAGGACACAGAAGTGCATGTGAGGACACATGAAGGCACAGGAGAATATAAGACACATGACAAGCACGTGAAGAAACAGGAGCCATGACTGAGCTGGAAGTCACATGCCAGAGGTGGCAGGTAGCTGATACCTGACCCTCCACTCAAGCCCATGTTCTGGAAATCGACATTAAGCTCCAGCGTGCCGTTCCTCCCCTAACTTCCTCTCTGCTGATGTCCTGTGACACCAATGCCCAAGCTCAAGACCCAGAGCCTTTCCCTCCCCCACACTACTCCACACCTGGGCCTAGCTCCTCCCTTCATCTCCATGGTCATGGTGAGCCCCTGATTCATTCTCTCTCTCTCTCTCTCTCTCTCTCTCTCTCTCTCTCTCTCTCCAGCACATCCCTGATACAAGTTTATGAGAGTGACATCTTCTGTTCACTGTCAGTGTTTTGCTCAGGGCTTTTCTCAGTAGAAGTGCTCAGTTCAACTCATTTATTTGAACACATAACATAGTGTCAAAACACCTAAAAGACAGAAGAAAAACACATACAGGCAAAGACTGAGATAATGACAGTGGTGATGGTAATGGTGATGATGATGATGATGATGATGATGACAGTGATGGAGATGATGATGTAATAAGTATCAGGAAATGTCAAGTAAAACTGAAGGGTTGAGTTTGAAATAACCAGGACCTGCAAAAGCATTTACTTTCTAAGAGTATCCTTCACTTCCAAACCACTGTTTTCCTGAATTGTAAAATGTCAAATGCTGAGTGAGCTGGGCCTGAGTTGCCTACACTCAACTATAAAATCAGTGGAGAGACAATGAAATCGTCCAGACTTGAGCAGAGAAGATACATGATGACGGTTTAGCAGGGACACATTTTTAAGGATGACAGATACCCTGTGGTCTGAGATCTGCCTGGCTTCCTACCCAGACAGGAGACTTGCACGTGTGATTTGTAATTTCAGAAATGATGGTGGGAGATAAATGGGCTGTGCCTTCCAGACTGCATTTGCATTTTAATAGAAGATGTCAGTGCTTCTGCTTCCCAGGTGATGCATGCTGGAACCTTGGCTGCCAGTTGACTCACGAGGGCTCTTTCCTACTGTAGGATGGCATCACACAGGGAAGGTGACCCTGGAAACCACTGCTCCCACTGAAGTGTCTCAGGCCACTGAGTAAGGCCCCGGCCTCCCCCTACCCTGAGGAGGAGGCTGTCACTGTCTCAGGGGCACTCGTGACCATGGACCCGCCCATGGCTGATGGCCATCACTGTAGCTGTTGTGCTGGTTTTACTGCTGAGGATTTCCATGATGTCCCTACATGGTCATTGAAAGCTGATGCTGAGATCTGGGCCACATTGAGCCCCACAGTATCTCACAAGACAACTCTTGTACTATGGAAGTACTTCTGTGTCAAGAGCTACACTAGGATCTTACACACAGAGCTTGTGCCCTCTTCACCCCCTCCCATGGAGAACACCATCTCAGCACCCTCTGCTGGGAGGAAGGGACAGAATCAGAGTGTTATCACACTGCCAGTGAGTGATGGCATTCCTGAGGTCCCTGCCAGCCTCTCTTTCTCTAAGTCTTTACACAGACACGCACAATATTTGTTTCCAGTTTCTGCTTTTAAATCCCTTCTGACAGCTCCAGTGCTGCCATAGTACTGAGCTTGGGCGTAGGCCTGGGGGATTAAAGAAAGACCCAGACTCAGGTCATTCATTATGAGAGAATGCCAATGCTTTTACTGAGCAGGTTCAATATATACACCAAGCCAGGGAAGGAAAAACACAAACTCAGGAAAAAACAGGAACACAACTGGGGGGCAATGGGATGTCTAGTGTAAATTCCCTTCCTGGGGCACCATGCCTTAGTCAGGATGTTTTGATCTTAGAGGAACCGCAGAATGTTAATTAGTAGACAGCAGCACACAGAAAGTCTCAGCCAGGGCATAGCAGCCCTTCGGAGTCCTGGAGGTCCTCTGTTTTTATTTTATAGGCGAATAGCGTCTGTCTTAGGTCACCTTCTGTCAATACCAATTACCCATCATTGGGAATCCCTGCCAGCCTCAGGGCCCCTGTCTTAGGTAGGTAAGGATTGCAAAGGAGTTGCCTGTCATTGACTATTCTCAGTAAAGGCTGAGCCAAACCTGGGCAGAAGGGTTCTCTCATGCCAGCAACACGATCACCTGCTTAGTAATTGCCTGGGACTGGATCTGCTGTCTGTGAAAGCGGCAAAGAAATATCAATCCTGCTGTGGCTGCCCCAACGACTAGGACTCCCAAAGACAAGGACCTCTAGCCCATCCTTCAAAGAGCCTCTCGACAAGTTTGAGTCCTACTAGAAACTTCTCTCTATAGAAAGGTTGCACACAAGTATCATTAATATTCTAAACATAAATAGATAGCTGAAGAGTAATGTTTTTTCTCAAAATTAGCAGCAGCTTTTGCAGTAGTCATGTTGGTGGGAACTATGACCAGCCAGGTTGAGCTGCTTATCCCCACTGACATCAGGACTGGGGGGGGGGTTCTTCACAAGGCTCCAGTAGATCTCCACTTGGGTGAGGCTGTGTAGCAACAGGTCACACACAATGCTCAGGAATCCAAACAGGACTTTCAGCATCTTTAGAAAAAAATACAAACAGAACCTCTCACCCTGACTAACACAGGATTAGGGCCTTTCCATACACCTTATGACAATTCTTTCCATTTCACTAAGCCCAGTGCCTTCTGGGCTCATTTCCAATGTCTATCTGCTGCAGACAATGCATCCTTATCCACTAACAAAAATTTTAAAATATATAAAATAAAGGATAATCTTGCATGAGGTGAGATAAACTCCCCCTTTTTTGCTTTTTAAAGATATTTTTTCAAAGTTAAATGTGCTCTTTTCCACTATAGCCTGGCCTTGTGGATTATAAGGAACCCCAGTCTTATGGGTAATATTATATTCATCACAAAATTTATTAAAAGACACACTACCATAGGCTGGGCCATTATCAGTCTTTATTTGGTGGGGAACCCCAAAATAGACAAGTGTCTGTAGGCAATGGTTCCTAACCATTTTTCCCCACTGTGAGCCTAGGCAAAAATCATACCAGAAAAGGTATCAATAGTAACATGAACGAAGTGTAATTTCCCAAATGAGGGAACATGTGTAACATCCATTTGCCAAATATTATTGCGTGCAAGACCTCGGGGATTCACTCCCAAATTAGGGGAGGATATAAACTGAGCACAGTGAGGGCAGTGAGTAACGATTTGAACAGCCTGTTCTCTGGTAATGTCACAATGAAATTTCAAGGAATTTACATTAATTGAAATTTATTATGCATAACAACAGTCTTATCATAATTAGTGACTAAATTTAAGGCAAGAAAAATTTGTTTTGTGTGAAAATCAGCTTCTCTATTACCTTGGGCCAAGGAGCCTGGCAATAATGAATGTCTCCAAATATGACCCACAAACACAGGCAAAGTTTGCTGCCACAAAAGAGCTTGTACCTGCAATAGGCAAGAATAAATCAAAGACACAGGTGCCACATAAGATGCAGTCCCCAAGGGTTCCATAATTTGAGAAACATATACACTATCAGTATATATATTGCAAGCTTCATTTGGGAACAAAGATAGTGCCAATTGTATGGCCTTTAGTTCTGCTAATTGTGCAGAGCAATTGGTCATCCTTAAGGTCTCAACTCTATCTTGGGAAACAACCACAGCCCTACCATTGGAGAATCCATCAGTAGATACTAGGCGAGCCTGATTCAAGGGCTGATTGGAAATAATGTTTGGAAAATCACGGGGTAGAACTTAAAAAACAGACACAATTTATTATCTGGATAATGATTATCAAATTGGCTATTAATGGTACAAACAAACAAGGCCCGATAAACACAATTTTGAGATAAAATTTGGATCTGATCCTTATTATAAGGAGTAATAAACATGTCTGGTTCTTTACCAAACATTTGTAGGCTTACTTTATGGGCTTTGAACAACAAGGAAACTACTGCCTGTGGGTAAGACAAAACAACCTTGGAGGGTGAAGCTTGCAAATGAACCTATAAAATAGGGCCCTCCTGCCAAAAGGCACCCATTGGGGAATGTTTTGATGCAAAAAGCACAAATAACAGTTTCCTTGAATAGTCTACATAATTTAAATGAGCTTGTTCTAGAGCTTCCTGTACCATTTTCAAGCATTCTCTGGCCTCTTCATTTAATTGTCTGGGGGAAGTGGGTGATGCATCTCCCTTAAGAATATCAAAGAGAGGTTTTAACTGTCCTGTGCTTAATTGTAAGGAAGGTCTTAAACCAATTTATGTCTCCTAACAATGTTTGATAATCATTTAAAGTTTTCAGAGTATCTATTCTAATTTGTAACTTCTGAGGATGAATCCCCTTTTGTAATAATTCATGTCTTAAATATTGATATAGAAAATTCTTTTGAACCTTCTCGGGGCAATAACCAACCCAACAGCTTACAAATCATTTTGCAGTTCATCATAGGCCTCATAAAGCTCTTTTTCTTCCCTAGCTCCAAGTAGAATATCATCCATAAAATGAATTATATACATGAATAGATGTCTTCTCCTTAATGGTTGAAAAGCAGTTGCCACATAGACTTGACACATGGTGGGACTATTAACCATCCCTTGGGGCAGCACCACCCAATGATATCTATGGGATGGTTCCTTAAAGTTGACAGAGGGAATACTAAATGCAAAATGTTCTCAATCCTGAGGATGCAAGGGTATGGTTAAAAAAAAAAACAATCTTTCAAATCTATCACCAACATGTGCCAATTTTTTGGAATAGCAACTGATGTAGGCAATCCAAGTTGGGTAGCCCCCATTGGCATCATAGTTTTATTAATTTCCCTTTGTAATAATCTCCATTTTCCTGATTTTTTCTTAACAACAAATATAGGAATATTCCAGGGGGATGTAGATGGGACGATATGTCCGGCCAAAAGTTGTTCTTGTACCAATAAATGAGCTGCCTCCAATTTTTCCTTAGATAAGGGCCACTGTTCAATCCACACGGGCTCGTTGGATTTCCATGTGATTGGTAATGGTTTAGGAGGCTCCACAGTGACCCTTAATATAAATTTCCTATTCCAGTCTTGTCTTTATGGTATCTGACTATCTGACATCCTTCGGCCACACTATGGGGTCTTCCTTGTAAATATTTCCTAATCCTTTCCCAGGAATATGTCCTTGCTTTTTCATCATGCCCTGAACTGGCTGGGTTGTGAGGATAGCTCCCATGTCGTTAAGTACATCTCGGCCCCATAAATTAATGGGGAGATGTTCCAAGACAAATGGTTGAAACCATCCCTCATGTCCTTCCTCATCTTGCCATTTTAAGATCTTACTACTCTTGAGGGGTGCAGCAGCTGTCCCCACTCCTTGTAAGGTGGAAGACGACCTATCCAGGGGCCAGCTACTAGGCCAAGATGTTTTAGATATCACAGTAGTATCTGTACCAGTATCCAGAATTCCTTGCATAGGCTTTCCATCAACCCAAAGGGTAAGGGTAAGGGAGTCCTCAAGGGTAGAAACCCAGAAGGCAGCAGTCCATGTGGATCCAAACCCTTCATCACCTCTAGTATACTTAATTGTAGCATGTTTAGTGGGTAACTGTGGCAAGAGAACTAGCTGAGCAATTCTATCTCCCTGGGGAATAACTACAACTCCCCTATCCACAGTAACCATAATTTTAATTTCTCCAGTATAATCTGAGTCTATCACTCCTGGAAGGATCCTAATTCCCTTCAACAAGGCACTGCTGCATCTTAAGAGAAGGCCTACACTACCTGAAGGGATGGGCCCACACACTCCAGTACCTAATGCTTGAGGGCCCATTTGAGGTGTCAATACTGCTCTGGTGGAGGAGTGGAGGTCCAATCCTGCACTTCCTGGGTTACCTCTGACAAGGTCTTTGACATAAAGGGGTTGGTTTGAGGCACAAACCGAACTGGAGTAGGGGTAATAGTGGTATTCATGGCTCCATATCCATTTGTTTGTGGGCGCTGGAGTGGACCCCACTGCCTGTTTCCCTGGAATGGGGAGAGGGTGGCTATCAGCGTCTGATTTTGACCTGCACTCATTACCCCAATGATGGCCTTTTTGGCATCGAAGGCACAGGCCAGGAACTGTAATCTCCTTGTTTCTTTGACAATCCCTCTTAAAATGCCCAGCTTGGTCACATCCATAGCAAGTTTTATTCTTGCCAGATCCTTTTTGCATGGCACCTTCAAGTGCTTGTCCCATATCAAAATTTCCATCAATTTCCTTGCAAACTCTAATGTAATCATCTAAGGTTTTTGATCTATGTGGTCTAATGGCTTCCTTGCACCATTTATTAGCATTTTCGAAGGCTAACTGTTTTACTATGGGCATGGTGATATCAGCATCCCCAATTTTTCTGCTAACTGGAGTACATTCACAAAATCCTGGAAGAGCTCAGAGGGTCCTTGGACCACCATAGATAGTTGATCTCCAGATGCCTTATTAGGCAAAGCCTTCCAGACTCTAACAGCTGCACTGGCAAGTTGGGCATAAATAGCAGGATCATAATGAATCTGCTGATGGAGAGCAGCATATTGTCCTGATCCAGTTAGCATTTCCAGATTTCTCTGGGGCTGCCCTGCCTGTACATTTAATCTTGCTAAGGTAATGTATTGCTCCTTACATTCTCCCCTCCACAGTAAATAGTCTCCCTCACTCAACGTTGCGCAGCATGGTTGTTGCCAATCTCCTGGTGTTAAATTAAAGGTGCTATAGGACTCAAAATTTGCCAAAGTAAAGGGTACCAAGGCCCCATAGGAGGAAACTGCTTCTTTAAGGCTCTTTAATTCCTTAAAAGACAAAGGCACATGCTGCCTAAGCATTTGCCCAGGGTTATTGGGGTGAGGGATTTCCTTTACAGTGTAAGCATAATTGGAACTTGCTTTAGAAAAAATCACCCTCTTCTTAGGGATGGGCTCAGGGAGCATTCCTCATATGCCGGAGGAGCAGTGACCTCCGTAGAGTCCACAAAAGGATTTTTACTAGGTGATCACACTCCTTTCCAATCTGTTCCCTTTTGGACCTTGCATTTCTTTAATCTTTCCTTTAAATAAGCTATTTCCTTTTTTAAAGTTTCTTCCTCATCTTCAGACTTGGAGCTATTCTCCACCTCATACAAGGACTTCTTACCTGCATCATCCTGTGCCAATACTCATAGGAAGGAACTCACAATTCCCATGGCTCGATCAAAGCTCACACTCACATAGCACTGCTTTCAGTTTGATCCTGTGCCGCTTCTCCAATACATTCTACTCACTATACCGGTTTTTTTCAGGAACGATCCCATCAGATTCTCCTCTCTTTCCCTATCTCGGTGGGACCTCCACTAGACAACTCCAGTGCTGCCATGGTACCAAGCTTAGGTGTAGGCCTGAGGGATTAAAGAAAGACTTAGACTCGGGTCATTTGTTATAAGAAAATGCCAATGCCTTTACTGAGCAGGTTCAATATATACACCATGCCAGGGAAGGAAAAACACAAACTCAGGAAAAAATAAGAACTCAACTGGGGGGCAATGGGATGTCTAGTGTAAATTCCCTTCCTGGGGCACCATGCCTTAGTCAGGATGTTTTGATCTTAGAGGAACCGCAGAATGTTACTTAGTAGACAGCAGCACACAGAAAGGCTCAGCCAGGGCATAGCAGCCCTTCAGGGTCCTAAACCTTCCTTACTATGAGACAGAAAGGCCATTCATGCACATGCTTAGGTACAATTCCATGTTCATGAGCTAAACCTTGCTAATGTTTTTGGAATTTGAGTCTGTATTGATAGCAGATGAAATGGCCTAAGGAAAACTGGGCATGGGATACATGCTCGTCCCAGCACTTAGGAGTTGGAGACAAGAGGATTGGGTATTCAAAGCCATCCCCAACCACATAGCAAGACTATCTCAAAACAAAAGAGAAGGAAAAAAGATGATCTGGTGGATAAACAGAAGCAAGATCAACATTCTACAAATTAGAAAACTGAGCAACAGGTAAATGTGTCACATCAGAAACAGGGCAAGAGCCAGGGTGCTTCACTTCCCAAAGTGTGTGCTCACACACTGACTCAGTGACAGTGTAGACCATGTGTTCACACACTGACTCAGTGACAGTGTAGACCATGTGCTCACACACTGACACTGTAACAGTGTAGACCATGTGCTCACACACTGACACTGTGACAGTGTAGACCATGTGCTCACACACTGACTCAGTGACAGTGTAGACCGTGTGCTCACACACTGACATGGTGACAGTGTAGACCATATGCTCACACAGTGACACTGTGACAGTCTAAATAAACTGTGTGTCTGCTGAGAATAGAGATACCCCTTCTTCTTCTACCCCTTCATAGTCCTGGAGGTGAGGTCTGAAGATGTCTCAGAAGAAGGAGTGTGATGTCACCATGCTGTCAGTCAGGAAAGAACATTCTAGAGGAAATACCAGAGGCAGAACATGCGGTACAAACTCTGTGAGAATCACAGGGAGATATCATAGTAAGACATTTCCAAAGAATAAGGACCTAGGCATGGAGGTGTGTATGTGTGTATCTGTGTGTGCTTGTGTGCACATGTATGTGTATGTGCATGTGTGTGTGCATATGTGTATGTGCATGCTTGTGTGTGCATGTGCATGTATGTGTGCATGTGTGTCTGTGTGCATGTGTGTCTGTGTGCATGTGTGTGTACATGTGTACATGTACACATGTGCATGTGTGCATGTGTGTGTGCATGTGTGCATGTGTGCATGCGCATGTGTGTGGTGGGACTGCTTCATTATATCGAGACTAAGGAGCTGACCCTATCCTACATGTGCTCAGGACCAGTGACATCATGGCAGCAGAGCAGAGAAGGGCCAGAAATGCCTTGGAATAGCTCTAACGACCTGTCTCCAAATTCTTGGTTTGTCACTTGCCTACATCAACCTTCTACCTCCTTCATAGGAAGTCCTCTGCTGTCATTGTTCTTACATTGTGTACCTGTAAAGTCAAAGGTCAACCTCATGCATTGTTCCCCAAGCTGTCTTCCATCTTGACTTTGTTTTGTTTTTTAGGGTTACAGTCTCTCTTTCATTCCACTAGGCTGGCATGACTAACCAGACAGCCCCAGGGATCTGCCTGTCTCCACATGTCCAGTGCTGTTTGCAAATGGCACCACCACGCTGAGGTTTTTTTTTTTTTTTAATCTGGGTTCTATGGCTTGAATGCAGGTTCTTGTGGTTGAGTGACAAACATTTTAACACTGAACTATCCCCTCAGCCTTTTCAAGAAAAAATTTAGATGAAAATCAAGATCTGCTCATAGTCCATCACTGGTGGAAGTTCTTGCTAGCTTCTCGAAACCCAGCCAATCTTTATCTACATCCCTGAGCAAGTCCAGTCTTCTTCACTGTGGCTCACACAGTTCCTGCTGGAAACAGCCTTCCAGACCTCCAGAGCCAAGAGCACCTGGAGCTGCCAGGTGTCCCATCTGTCACAACAAATCTTGTACAGGGATTTTCACTGAATTGAAACAAAAAACATTCTGTCTCGCAGGAGGCTAGTTAGGATTAGGGCGGTCAAGAAACCTCACACAACTCAGGAAGGTCCTAAAACCGAGAGTTACAATGGTCCTAAAGGTTATACAAGCAGCAACAGCTGCTGGAAGAGAGTGGCCTGGCTAAGCTACCTGCCAGTTTTACAGGGAGTTTCAGAAATGCAGACTTCATGAGTCATTGCCCAGGCCGGGGGCGGACCTTTGATGATTCTGTTACTTTTGAGTTTACACTCCTCCAAGCAACCACACTCTGATACAATTGTTGCCAAGGTGGACTTTGGTGGAATAGTTGCTTTGGTCAGTCATCCTTAGTTTTACAGGGAGAAGAGAGATCCTTCTCATCACCCCAGGAAGTCACACAACAAAGAACTACACTTCGGGATCCCCTCCCAGTTGCAGACACACAGACACTGGCCATTCACAGAGGCCTCAGAGTGGACAGCCATGGAGGGTACAGGAACCAACTGCTCACTTGCAGACGTACCACATGTTCAGCAAACAGAAACTCTGGCTTGGAAAACCCAGGCTTCTCCAGAATGGGAGTGCTCCCAGGGAAATTGAGGTCACTGGGTTCTTGGTTCTCCAGGGGCCTTCTCTTCACAAGCAGAAACAAGTGCCTGCTACCAGGGCAAAGCTATTCAATTAGTTCTCATTGAAGTTTCTTCTTTTCCCCACAGGTGTAAATTGGTTACTTGGCATGTTGTTTTGAACTTGACTCCACATAAAGAGATGTTTATTTCCCAACTGTCTCTAGCTCCAAAGAAGGAAATGAAGACACATTTAAGGCCTCCGGCATTTACCACTTTTGCCTCAACCCTCTATCTGGGGAAATCAGGAACAGGGAGGGTTTTACAAACAAGTTACAGGGCCGTTTAGTCTTGCAGAGAACCATTCAGAAAGTAGCGCTTAAGGTATTCTGAGCTCTGCTCTGCAGGTGCCATGATTGTCAAGTACTGAAGAAAATTTCTCCAGTGAGAAAATGAGTCACTGTAAAATCAGAATTATGGAAGCCAGGCCTGGAGAGATGGCTCAGTGGCTAAGAGCACTGAGTGCTCTTCCAGAGGTTCTGAGTTCAATTCCCAGCAACCACATGGTGGCTCACAACCATCTTATAATGGGATCCAATGCTATGTCTGAAGACAGTGACAGTGTACTCACATACATAAAATAAATAAATAATAAACAAAAAATTTTTAAAAAAGAATTATGGAAGCCTGTACTTTTCTGAAGACATTTGATCTGGTGTCCATCAGGTCCTGCAGCACCCTCGTGGCCACACCTGAGAGGAGAAGAGAATATTTTCTTTTAAAATAGGTAGGTATTGAGTCCGATTTCTACCATGTTCTTCAGTGGCCTTCCTTTAATACCTGGCATGTGATACCTTCATGTTCTGGCCCTCCTTGCCTCTCCCCTGTCTTACGCTACTCCTGCCAAACCAATCTAATTGCATTTCTTCAAATGGATAATGCTCTACCCACACTCCTCAGTGGAACTGAAATGTGATGATCAAGAGAGAGGCAGGGGGCTGGAAGGAGCAGCTCGGGACAGGCTATGCGTGCCAGTCTGAGGATCCTAGTAGCAAGCAGGAGTCTCTAAGCATGGGGAAAAAGCATTACCTCATCAGATGTAGATTTAAGATGGCCTTTCCTATTAAATGGAGGGCAGAATAAATAATATTTGAGATAAGATATATTATCTAGTTGCTCCTACTTTTGGGGGGAATAACTTCATTATTTGTCTCTTTAGTAAGAGGTCAGCAAGGATTTTTTTTTCCATTGAAAGCCAGATAGTACATACCTTAATCTTTGTGATCTGTATGGTCATTGGCACTGTTATTCAACTCTTCCATACAGCACAAATGACAGAATGAAGACAGACAATTGTAACCGCCCATTCTGCTGCTCCAATCTGTGGGTGAGGGTCTAGCAAGAGAGAGAGTGGGGACAGAGGGACGAGAGACGCGAAGAAATGAGACAAGACAGAGTCTGGTCTATTCTTTCCTCAAGTCTCTCCTCCTCAAGTCTTGCCTTTATTGAAAAGAAATCATGGGTATATATAAGCATAAGCAGGGGAACACAACTGAAGACACTTTACCACGTGCATCTAGCAGCTGGGGGCAATAAACAACAAAACAAGATATAGGAGAAAAACATATTTATCAGAGTGTGCTCAGCTGTTGTATGCTGTTGAAAGCAAGTCTCTTGTCAGGGTATATGGCTCCAGATAACTGCAAAGATGATAGCTGCTTTCTGCTCAGAGTTGGCTCCCAACAGGTCCCCCTTTTTAAATTTGTTTTCAAAAGGTAAGGCTGGGAAAACTTACGGAAACCGTGCCTGTCTTAGGTTGGAACAAAGGACCCCAGCCTCCCTTTCCCATCTCTGGATACTCACCAGCCATTGGTTGAGCTCCTGTCTTAGGATGGTGAGGCCTCCCAGTTTGGGGCAAGGGTCTTGAAGTGTTCTCTTACCCATCACTGACTATCTGGCTAGTCAGTGCCAGATAACTAGTGCGTAAGTTAGGGGTTAATCCTCATCAGTCTTAATGACAGAGGTGTTGGAGTCCCCTACTTCAAGCCTGTAATAACGGACCTGTATGGGTTTCATTTGAATAGCGTCTATCTATTGTCGTACAAAATCCATCAGTTTGTTGAACATCGTGAACCCAAGAGACAAGAAACTTAGCACTGCCTGAATGGTTAGTGCAAAAGCAACACTCTTTTTAGGGTAGCACATAACTCCCTCTGTTGGAGGAGTAAAAAGTATAAGCCTCTTGTATTCTGTAACACTATTTTCTAAAACTAAATCTATATAAGTACAGAACTGATCATAACTTTGATCTTAACAAAACAAGTAAAGAAAATCCCCATTCCTGTCCCAGTCAATCCTAAACACAAAAAAACAATTACAGTAACTGTGGTAATGGGATTTCTCCTGAGTCTAAACAATGTATCCCACTAAATCATAAATCAGGGAACCAAAAGTCCAATAGAGACACCCTGTTAGTGTGGGTGGTGATATCTTCTTCCACACTGAGAACTTCCCAAGTCCAGTATGCTGGTTGATCCACTCCTGTTTGAAGACAATTGTGAAGCATCTTCATATTTCCTGTAAAGAAAAAATACGTTTCTCAGGGGGTTTCGCCTCCTTGGATTTGTTATTGTTGTCTATTTGTTTGATCAGTCTCTCTGGCAGCCAGCGTGCAGCATCTGCCATTTGGGAATATAGGCAGACAGAACCTCTTCCCCAGATAAGCACTGGATCTGGCCCATTCCAGGTTCCAGTTAATGGGTCTTTCCAGAGGACTGTTGCAAAATTCTTTTTGGTATCAGGATGCCAGAATCTATCTGCAGCAGATTTTCCTTCAGAATCCAAAGTTAAAAAAATTTAAAATAAAGAGCATGTGATAAAGGATATTTCTGGGGGATCCCTTAGTAGGGTACCATTCCCCATTTTTAATTTTTTCGAATTGAATTAATGGTTTGATGTGCCCTTTCTACCATACCTTGGCCCTGTGGATTATATGGAATGCCCGTTTTATGTAGTATTCCCCATTTTTCACAAAATTGGTGGAAACTGGAGCTTGTATAACCTGGGCCATTGTCAGTCTTGATCTGTTTTGGCACACCCAATACAGCGATTGTAGCAAGCATATGATTGATCACATGTTTACTGGCTTCTCCAGTTTGTAATGTCGCATAAATGAAACCACTGTATGTATCTACACATACATGTATATATTTTTTATTTCCAAATTCATTATAATGGGTAACATCCATTTGCCAGAGACTGTTTGGTATCAGTCCCTTTGGATTCACACCTAAATGAGGAACTGGTAAAAGTTTAACACATGATTGACATTGTTTGACAATTTGTCTAGTTTGTTCTCAGGTAATTTTAAACATGACCTTTAAAGTTTTAGAACTAAGGTGATGTAACTCATGAGCCTTTATGGCCTGTTCTAAGTTAGATGGCAGATCTGATAAAGTCACTGTGGCTACACGAGTGGCTAGATCTGCCTTGGTGTTTCCTTCAGTGAGAGGACCTGGTAGCCCAGTGTGGGCTCTCAGGTGTCCTATAAAGAATTTACACTTTCTCCTCAAAATTAATTGTTGGCACTGTAAAAACAAATCGGCTGCTTCTGAAGAATGATTTATTTGTGCAGCAGTTTCTAGCAGAGGGATAGATTGAGCTATATATGAGCTATCTGTGTCAATATTAATGGTTTGATTTGGAAATGCTTGAAACACAGCAATAACAGCATGTAATTCAACCAATTGAGCTGACACAGATGATGTAGCAAAGGAAATTACTTGATCCTTAAAGGCATAAGCAGCCGTTCCTGATGAGGACCCAACAGTGAAAACTAGCAATGCTTCCTTTATAAGTGTATGCGCAGTACAAGATGAAAAAACAAATGCATGGCAATCACAAAATTGAACTAATTTGTCTGGTGGATAATGATTATCTAGTTGACCAGCAAATGAAGCACATGCTATAGGCCAAACTTCAGAACTCTGCATAAGCCAATTAACCTGATGTTTTGTATATGGTTGTACTATGACATCAGGGTCTTTTCCAAAATATTTTTGACTGTTATCTCTGCCTAACATAATCATATCTGCTACAGCTGCACAGTATGGATAAAGAACCTTTTTAGGGGATGAGGGAAGATGAACCCATAATATGGGTGCAGATGCCAAAAAAAAAAAAACTGCAATAGGAGTTAGTTTAGTGTTAAAAATAAGAAAATATAAAGGCTTAGAATAATTAATATGAGTTACAAATTGGGATGAAATAGCACACTCAACCTTCCGTAAGGCTTTTCTGCCCTCCTCTGTTAGAGCCCTGCCAGACTTAGGGTCAGGATCTCCTTTGAGAATGTCAAACAAAGGTTTCAACTCTCCTGTTGTAAGTTTCAAATATGGTCATAGCCAATTAATGTCGCCAATAATTTTTGAAAATCATTAAGTGTCTTAAGGGAATCAGTCCTCAGGGTGGCCTTACTGTTAATAATACGTGGACCATTAATCTGAAATCCTAAATAGGTATATGGATCTTGTAATTGTACCTTTTCTGGTGCTATTTGTAACCCTGCAGTCTGTAAAGCTGTTTTAAGATCATCAAAGCACTGGAGTACCTGTTTTCCATCTTTTCCCGATATCAAAATATCACCCATGAAATGAATCATGTAGATTTGCTTCCACATGGTTCTAACACCCTCTATGGCAGAAGCCACAAACTTTTGGCACAAGGTAAGACTGTTAGCCATACCCTGAGGCAAGACCTTCCATTGATATCTTTTCATAGGTTCTCTAAAGTTAATAGCGGGAACACTAAAAGCAAAGCGCTTTCTATCATTAGGATGCAAGGGGATAGTAAAGAAATAGTCTTTTAAATCTATAACTATTTTATAATAGCCTAAAGGTATGGCCACTGGTGTGGGCAGCCCAGGTTGTAAGGCTCCCATCAGAATCATGGTTGCATTAACACCCCTCAAGTCTTGCAACAATCTCCACTTTCCTGACTTGTTCCTAATGACAAATATTGGGGTATTCTAGGGAGAGTTACTCTCTTCTAAATGTCCTGCCTGTAATTGCTCCTGCACTAGCAATTGAGCAGCTTGTAGTTTTTCGGTGGTCAGGGACCACTGATCCACCCAGACGGGTGAGTCCTCCTTCCAGGTGATGGGATCGGCACAACGCCCTAGGGGTGCAGCTGAATCAATTGCCCCCATCAAAAATACCCCAAGTCTCTTCTTCCAGAGTTACCATGGACCTCAATAGGATGAGTAATCCCATTTTCATTTTTTCCTAATCCTTTCCCTGAAGAAAATCCAGAGTTTATCATTTGAGCCGTGATTACTTCATTAGGGCTGCACATAATCAATCCCAACTGGGATAATAGATCTCTGCCCCAGAGATTAATGGGAAGGCCCAGGATGACATAGGGTTGTATATTCCCTGTATTTCCTTCTTAATCTTTCCATGTCAGCACCTTAGAGCTTTGTTGTGGATTTTGGCTTTGGCCAATACCCCTTAAATTGGTTAAGGTTGGGGTCAGAGGCCAGGTAGCAGGCCAATCGCTTTGTTTGATAATCATCACATAAACTCCTGTATCAAGTAAACCTTGGAATGTCTCCCCATCAAGCAATATTGTCATCATAGGTTTTTCTTTAATTATAGTTTGTACCCAGTATGCATCAGAGGAACCAAAGTCTTAATCCCCTCACATAGGACTCTTATATTTGTGATTAGTAGGAATCAATGGAAGTAATAATAGTTGAGCTATCCTTCTTCCTGTAGGAATAGTGACTATATTCTATATTGCCTTGGCCATTACCTTAATCTCACCTTGATAATCATTGTCTATAACTCCAGGAAAAATTTGTAGTCCCTGCATAGTACCACTGCTTCTTCCCACTATCGGGCCAAACACATTTGGATAGAGTGGTCCAAACACTCCAGTGGGTAAGGCCTGAGGTCCCATTTCTGGGGTTAATACTATCGCGCCCACCTCGCCAGCAAGGATGACGCAACAACAGGATCCTTCCTCACGCACTTTATTGGGGAACACACCATTGATTGTAAAGCGAAAGACCCCAAGCCTGAAATGGGTGCTGCTTAAATAGTTATCACAACTGTGTATAAGTGTCTAATTGGTGCTTCTTGCAGAACTTCATTTACATACTGCTCGGGAGGGTGAGGAGCTGGGTCTGAAAGATACGCAGGCTCACAGCAGGTGTTTACGACCCTGAATGCAGTTGTTTTCCACCTCAAACAGAGGGAACAAGCGCCATCTTCTAATGGCGGCTCCTTACATCTCCCCCTATTTTATTTTTTAAGAGCAGGCACTGGCCAATATCCCTGTCTTAGGCTAGTTGATGTGCCCCCATAGCCAGCATCAACAGGACAAAATTCCAATAAGGAAGGGCGAGTTCCCTGTCTTAGGCTACGAGGGTTGCACCCATGCCTGGCATTCTCTGTGCAAGAGAATGTGCACCCAGGTCATGGCCACTCGTTATTCCCGTCATGGGGTTGACTCACTACCTTTAATCCTAGATGATGTGCCCCTGGCTTATGGCATCAACCTACTCCCGTCATTGGGATCAATGGCAGCTGGCCTGAGAAAAATTATGGCAGCTCGACTCATTCTCTCTTGTGCAATGGGACTGAGCCCCAAGAGGTGCAAGAACTGAAGTTCGAGGCTGCTATTCCTTCAGCAACAGGTTCATCCAAACCTGGGGAGATGTGTCTTTTGTTTTATTAAGACGGAGCTGCCCTTGGCCTGTCTGGCGCGGTACCAATCATGACTCAAACTCAAGCCCGATCAAGCAAATTCCATCTTGGGGGAATAAGCGATCAAGGACTGATAGTTAAATACAGTCTTCCCTACCCTACCAGGTGCAATGGAAACAAGTCCTCTGGGTGCAAGGGCTAAGGGAGACAGATAGAGATGCAAACACCCGTCCCTGTGCAATGGAGTCATCTCCCAGGGGTGCAAGGGCTGTTTGCCTCAATATTCAGGTACCAGAGCTACACAGACAAGGACCAGCCAGGCTAAGACTCCTCACCGACCCAGTACAATGGGCTGAGCCCTTGGGGTGCAATGGCTGAGGGATCTGTTTGCTGGCTATTTCTTTAACATGGATAACCAAATTTCGGGAGATGAACCTTGTTTGAGGGCTAGCAATGCTTGAGTAATTAGTACTTTGTCTCTTCATTGACGAAATTTAAGTCTGCAAAGCAACCATAGACACAATACCAGTCCGCAACAAACTGCAGCCCCAAAGAGAACTACCCCTATCCATTCCTTAAAGTAGGAAAATGCAGAAGTTAGCCAAGAAGTAAAATCTCCCATAGTGATAGGATTCATGAGGGTTCCATTCAGTACTGTAATCTCCATCAACAGATGATTCTGCAACCGCTCCGCTTGCTGAGACCAATTGCCTTTTAAAAAATTAGACAACAGGTTACCATCTTTAAAAGTAGAATTATCATACCTCAATGGGGTAATGCACATATGTTTAGTATGACTAACACAACTTAGCTGTACAATATCTACAATCTCCTCCAATTTGCTTTGAAGAAGATCCACTCTCTGATTAACCGGAAGAATACCAGAAATGAGATGAGCATTCATTTGATGCTGTGTAACCAAAGCATCCGCAGCTCTTTCTACTAAAGCATCAACAGTTTGAGCTGCATTTACTTGATTGGCCATTGCTATGCCTGCAGTCACAGCAGCTGCTGCTGATACTGCTATAGCAGTCACAATTGCAGCTGTAATACCAAAATCTCTTTTTTGTCTAAATAAAGAGGCTATAGGAAAATCTTCTGGATTTGCTTCCACAGGAATTGGCACAAAAGTAGGTATATGTACTATTAAGGCCAAAGATAAAGAACCATTCCAGCATTCAGCTAAGTAGCAGGTAGTATTACTTGCGCTACAATTCAGAAAACTTGTATTATTTTCAAACTCAGCCAATATAAAGAAAAATGGAGGTGAAACACATACAGGGGCAGCTGGGGCAGATGAACTCACCAGCTCACCATTTACCTTAATCCCATCCAAATAAGGATAGCTTATTTGGAACGGGTGGCTGAGACATTTTGTATCACATGATATAGACCTTGCATAGAGACAAATGCAGAAAGGCTAGTACTGGCTCCAGCTATATTTGTTAGTATCCATTGATAAAAGGGCCATATATTTCACCTTCCTGTTCGAATACCAGTCTTGTTGATAGCAGCCCATTTTATAGGAGGTGAAAGGGCAAATCCTGAAGCAATCTCCATGTCAGGAGATTCTTTAGATTGACATGGCATAACAACTGGAGGAAAAGATAGATCAGGGGGACACCAAGGCAAAATTTTCTTGCATGTTGCATTACGGTTGGGCCATTGTGATGTCCAAGGTGCGGTAACATTACTCCGAAGCAACATGGTAGTTATATTTAATAAGGCCCTGTCATTATTAACAATATTTCCTGAACTTTCCATCTTACCAGCTGACACCTGCTTTAGTGCCTCAACCAAGACTCCGGTACCAACCTTGCTAAATGAGACAGGATCCACCCAGTTTGTTAACGTGGTGTTCCTGAGCACGATACACAGAGTATGAGCTTTAGCCTTAGTAGTAAAGCAGAGAGTAAAATTCAATGGAAATGCAGTGGCATTGTATAAAACAGGCTCCTGTCCCATATGCATAGCACATGGGACTTCCATAAAACATTGAGTAGCAGTAAACAATGGCAACACAGTAGAATTGGCATGAACGGGCATAGGTACGGGCCAAGATCTAACTATTGCCCATAACTGAATACTTAGCACTTCTTCATAAGTCATCATAACTAAAAGTGTCCACCACAGCTTCTTCATTCTTCTTAGAAAACGTCCTTGGCTCCGCAACAACTCTGGTTAATCTTGCTGGCACCCAGACAGGATTTTCTTCAATCTGTGGGAAAACACAAACAGCTCCCCTGGATCTGGCAAGCACTGGATCCGGGCCTCTCCATGAGTTTGTCAATACATCTTTCCATTTCACTGTTTCCCGTGTCTCTTCCACAGGATTACTATGCCTGTCAGCAGCAGTCAGTCCTTTTCATCCAGTTTTAAAAAGTTAAGTGTAAATAGAGTTAGAGACAGGGCTGCTTTAGGAGCCAGTGATGATTCCATAATTCCCCCTTTTTGTTTTTGCAGATACATTTTCAAAGTTAGATTGGCTCTTTCAATGATGCTTTGACCTTGAGGATTGTATGGCAATCCAGTACGATGCTGCACTTGCATGCGCACACAAAATTGTACAAAAGTTTTAGCTGTATACGCAGGCCCATTATCTGTCTTTAGCAGACGCGGTTTACCCCACGCTGCCCAAGCTTCTAAACAGTGGGCAATAACATGAGAAACCTTTTCTCCAGCCATAGGCGTAGCATGGATAATACCAGAGCAAGTATCTATAGATACATGAACATATTGTAATTTCCCAAAATGTTTAATATGTGTCACATCCATCTGCCAGACATCCAAAGGTCTAAGCCCTCTTGGGTTTACTCCAATGCATGGAGGGTGGTTAAATTCCACACATTTTTGACAGTTCAATGTAATATCTCGAGCCGCAGCTCTTGGGATACCAAATTTAAGTCTGAGAGTGGAGGCTGGAACATGAAACAGTTTATGAAATCCCTGAGCAGCTGTAATATTAGTTTACAAAACAGGGAATGCTTGGCGAGTAGCCACATCAGCTAAAACATTACCCAGCACCATGGGACCTGGTAATAAGGTATGGGCTCTAGTATGTTGAATAAAAAATTTTGAGTTCCTAGATAAAATACACTGTTGTATTTGTTTCAGAATGGGGGCCACAGGACTGGTTGATTTTATTGTACCTGCGACCTCTAGAATACGAATTGCATTCACCACATAGTGGGAATCAGAAATGATATTTATGGGACCAGGGAAAGCCTTGAAGACTTCTAAAACCACTTGACACTCTACCAATTGCGGAGTGTCAGGAGCAAATTTAAACTTTACTGGGCTAGCACAATCAGCCACATAACATCCAATGCCTGACTTTGATCCATCTGTATAGATATCTATAGCCTTTGGAATAGGGGCATTGGCAGTTACTTTAGGAAAAATTATAGGATGTTTTGACACAAACTGTAATAATGGATGTTGTGGGTAGTGATTATCTATATGACCTGGAAAAACACATTTCAGTATAGCCCACATATCTATCGCTGTGCAAAGCACTTGAACTTGCTGGGATGTATATGGAACTATAAGCATATCAGGGTATTGCCCAAAGCGTGTCAAAGAAGCCTGCAACCCTTTTAATGCCAATTCTGCTACAGCTGTAGGATAATGATCTAGAGTTTTATTTGGGGATGCATGAGGATGAATCCAGAGCAACGGTCCATGCTGCCACAACACTGCTGTAGGCAATGTGACTGTATCAAAATACATAAGAAAATAGGTTCATTAGGCTGAACCCTCACTAATTGAGCTGGCTGTATAGCTTCTTCTACTTTCTGCAGAGCTACTGTGGCAGCAGAGGTTAGTTTTCTAGATGAGGAGATATGACTGTCTCCTTCTAATATAGCAAATAAAGGCTTTAATTCAGCTGAAGGAATTTTGAGATAGGGACGTATCCAATTAATATCTCCCAAAAGTTTTTGAAAGTCATTTAATGTTTTAAGGTGGTCCCTATGAATGGCAATTTTCTATGGGGATATAAACTGAGGATGTATATTAGTTCCCAAAATGCTCCTATTTTGCCTTTCTGCACCTTTTCTGGTGCGATAAATAAACCTTTACTCTCAAATACTTTTATTAAATCAGCATAGGCAAGGCACAAGTCTTCATCCTTAGATCCACAAAGCAATACATCATCCATATAATGGCAGATTCTCAATTTAGGATACTTATCTCTAATAATTCTTAAGGCTTTTCCCACATATAACTGACATATCGTGGGACTATTAGCCATACCTTGAGGTAAGACTTTCCAATGATATCTATAATCCGGTTCCTCACGGTTAATGGATGGCAACATAAAAGCAAATCTTTGTCTATCTTCAACTACTAAAGGTATTGAAAAGAAACAATCTTTAATATCTACAATTATCAAGTTCCATTATTTAGGTAAAGCTGATAAAAGTGGTAAACCACGCTGAGTGGCTCCCATAACTTGCATTTGACTATTAATAGCCCTTAAATCATGTAGAAGTCTCCATTTTCCAGACTTCTTTTTAATAACAAAAATTGGAGTATTCCAAGGAGATTGAGTGGGTTCTAAATGTCCAAGGGCTAGCTGTACATCTACTAGAGCTTTAGCAGCAGTTAATTTTTCAGAGGTTAAAGGCCATTGAGGAACCCACACGGCGTCCTCTGATTTCCACGGTAGGGGTATTGCATCTTCTAGGAAAAACCCAGCCCTTTTGTGTGGGTCTGACCTTTGGTCTCAATATGAAACCTTCCCAGGCCAAGCCCAGGAATATATCCCATGTCTTTCATCATTTTCTGACTATGAGCAGAGTATTCATTGGTTAGTCTTATTCCATGCCCTTTAGGATGTCTCTTCCCCAGAGGTTCACTGGTAATGGTAAAACATAAGGCTGAAATCTACCTTTTCTTCCCTCATGATCTCTCCCCACTAATTCTTTTGCACTTATGCTAGGAGTGGCTTCATACCCCAATCCTTGCAAAGAATGAGAAGCTTCATAATCCTGCTTCTACTCTTAGCTTTAGGACAGAAGCTCTGCCAGAGAGACAAGCTTAAAGATGAAAAGTTATTTAAACATTTTATTTCAGAGTAATTTTTAATTTTTTCTAAAAAAAAAGATTCAAGTTTCCATTTACCACTCTCACTTACTTCTCTGCACTGCCCTACTAGGACCCCTGCCACTCTAAAGTCGGGGGCAGCAAAGTACCACTGCCCCGCTCACTATGAGCCAAGCTAGCATGCTAGTGTTCTTATCTGCTAAGCCCACAACTCTTTGGCAGCGCTTAGCTTTTCAGAAGAAAGTATGCTAATGATGACCTTGGCAGGCTGAAAAGGCTGAGGAGCCTGGGCAGCTTCAAGATAAGCTGGAGGAACTGAGGCCTCCCTTCTCACCTGCAGCCCTCTCCAATCTCTGCTCCTGCAACATTTCCAAGGCCGTTTGTCCCTCTTCAACTACCTTACAGCATTTCTGATCTTCCAAACAGCTTCTCACTAACTTTTGCAAAGTTCCCTGTTCCTGAGCAAAGTCTCTGCCAAGCTTATCCCAGCAGGATATTGTAAGATTTCCTGATATCGCGAACCAGGGTGCAATGGTATCGAATTCATTCAAAAATGTTAATAGAGTTGAGCTTTTTATCTTAAACTCCTTGATAAAAGCAGTTCCTGAAGAGCCAAAAAAATTGGGTGCGACTGAGCAGCGCCCATAACTAAATTCCTCCCAAAGATTCACTTTCGGTTCGCTACACCACGAACTTGCCTGCTCTCTCTTTATCTACAGAGAAGAGCAAAATAGCCACGTCCTGAGGACTTAATTATCCCAGTTCACCTGGGAACTTTATCTCCTCTTTTGTCGAGGACCTTGACTTTATCTAAAAGTTCAAACTCTTGTAGAGGCAGGTAGATGTTATGTTGCGCGCGCTCTGCCTCCGGATCCTTATGTTTTCCTTTTTTCCTTTTTAGAGCTCTTTTCCCTTCATGCCCCTAATTTTTCCTCTATTTCATTTTGGGCATGGGCCCCTGACTCATCTCCTATTTCTGTTTCTGACATGCTGTCTTGATGCTCAGCCAGTGCACGCTGCCCTTCACGTACTGCCTTCTCACAGCGTTGGTCTTGAATACACGCTTTAACTAGCTTCCATAGTGGCTTTGTCCCTGCTTTTAGCTTTCTTTTCTCTGCTTCTCTCTCAATATCTCTCCCTAATTTCTCCCAACTGCCAATGGTTAGTGACTCCATTGGAGCAAACCATGGAGCTATCTGATCTATTTCATCAAAGAAGCCTTTTAATGTAGTCTCTGATACTTTCAGCCCTCGTTCTTTCAAAAGCTCCTGCAAGGCTCTAATAACAGGCGCAGAGTGTCCAACTCCCATGTTGCTCTTTTATCTACAAGAGACTGATACACAGGTCAGCCTGCGAGGTTATATACCCCCGCCTTACAGCTCTGTCAGGACACTACTCCCAACAGATGCACTCATGCCCTGGGTGATGGCAATTCAAGCAGTAACAAATCACCTAAACGACAATGAAAACAAACAGTAGTATGACTGCAGCAGCCACTGGATGAACTCCCAGAACCAGCATATCTTTTTTCTTTGTCAGGGGCTTACCGGTACTGCTGTTCCCGTGCGATCAGTTCTGAATACTCCTGTAGCTAAATCCGGGGGTCTTCGCTGGTGCCTTGTGATGTAAATTGTCCCGGGTGTCGGCACCACTTGTCGCGCCCACCTCGCCAGCAAGGATGATGCAACAACAGGATCCTTCCTCACGCACTTTATTGGGGAACACACCATTGATTGTAAAGCGAAAGACCCCAAGCCTGAAATGGGTGCTGCTTAAATAGTTATCACAACTGTGTATAAGTGTCTAATTGGTGCTTCTTGCAGAACTTCATTTACATACTGCTCGGGAGGGTGAGGAGCTGGGTCTGAAAGATACGCAGGCTCACAGCAGGTGTTTACGACCCTGAATGCAGTTGTTTTCCACCTCAAACAGAGGGAACAAGCGCCATCTTCTAATGGCGGCTCCTTACAAATACTGTGTGGGTGGTAGAACTGAGGTCTAGTCCTGCACTTCCTGGGGTTGCTCGACTAAGTTCAGAAAGGGGCTGTTGTTTGCTGGTATGAAACTGACTGCCCAATAAGCCTGTTTTGGCTTGTGTTGGTTCGGGGCCTGGGGCTGGCCCCTGTTCCCATTTCCCTGATTATGTGAAAAGGTGTTTCCTTGTGCATCTGTCTTGGACCTACATTCACTAGCCCAATGCTTTCCACGTTTGCAACGTGGGCATAGCCCAGGCTGTTTTCTGGGCTGTCTCTGGGTTAACTCATTCTCTGCCTTGAAATCTTTTGCAAAGTGTCCAGGCTTGCCACATTTAAAACAGGCCTTTTTGTCTCTGCTTGCCAAAAAAAATCTTACTGATTGTCCTTGCATGGCAGCTGCCATAGCTAAGCCCTGTTGGTAAGAGGGCTCTATGTCAGAACAGAGTCTGATATACCCAGTAAGGTATGTCTTTTCCCAATAGGGTCTAATGGCCGCTTGGCAGGCAGAATTGGTATTTTCAAATGCAAGTTGTTTCACATAATCTACACCTGCCTCTGAATTACCAAAAATCCTTCCTGCTGTTGTCATTAATCGGTGAACAAAATCAGAAAATCGTTTGTCAGGCCCTTGTCTGACTGAGATCAAAGATGCACCAGGGTCTCCCTTTACCAGGAGTTTGCGCCAAGCCTTCATGGCTGCATTTTGAATTTGAGCGAATAAGCCTGGGTCATATTGCATCTGGTTATCACTAGAAGCAAATTGCCCTTCTCCTACTAAGGCTTCAAAGAACCAACCATTGCCTGCCTGAATGTTTCTCCTAGCTGTCTCTTTACAATTCTCATGATACTCTGATTTCCAAATAAGATAGTCACCACCACTAAGAACTGCTCTCACTAGAGTATTCCAATCACCAGGAGTCAGCCACTCCTCTGCAACAGATTCTAAGATTGCAAGAGTAAAGGGAGCAGTGGCACCGTATTGTGCCACCAAATTTTTTAATTCTTTAATAATTTGAAAATTAAACCCTGTGTGATGTCTCCAAGCAAGCCCTTGGGTGTCTCTAGTCTGTGATACAGGGAAAACCTCAGTCTCTCCCTCCTCTGGCTGATCTGTACTAAAACCAGAGGACAGGGGCTGCCTTTGGATTCCGGGTTGAGGAACACAAGGACCTGGGTGATTTTCGCAATTAGCCTCGCCCTCTCGAGACATCTTCCCTGTCCTTATTTTTGTAACTGATTAATTAAGTCCCAATACTCTTTCTCTAATTCTATTTGCTGTTTAAGAAAAGAAATTTTGTCCTGCAACTCCTTTCTGTGATCTACAACTGCCATCTCCAGAGCAGGAGCATCTGGAGGTGGAGGAGCAGAGGGAGGGGGTCTTCGGGAAGAGGACCATTCAGGGTCACAATATTTGGCTGCCTCTTCCTCTAGGTCAGCACAATCTGGCTCTGACAAATCGATTACTTCAACCTTTGGTCGTATTTTGGATTCTATGCTTTTCTTTTTCTTTTTAACATGAAAGACAGCATTTAAACAGCGAAACAAAAGCAAACAATTAACACACGTAAGCAGCAAACAACAAAACAAAAACAGAGAGTTGAATTCAGGCTGACTTATTTCTTGTCCCATTATCATTACTATGATCTACTGGTCTCCACACGGCAGTTTCCTGCCGAAATCACCTGTTTCACTTCTGAAGTTTCAGTCGACCCTTCTTCCAGTAACGTCCCTTACTGGGCCTCTCGTTCTTGCCGCCTCGCGTTGAGCACCACTTTGTAGCCGCCCGAGCTGCCCCACGTTGGGCGCCACTTTGTAAGTGCCCATTCTGCTGCTCCAATCTGTGGGTCAGGGTCTAGCACGAGAGAGAGTGGGGACAGAGGGACGAGAGACGTGAAGAAATGAGACAAGACAGAGTCTGGTCTATTCTTTCCTCAAGTCTCTCCTCCTCAAGTCTTGCCTTTATTGAAAAGAAATCATGGGTATATATAAGCATAAGCAGGGGAATACAACTGAAGACACTTTACCACGTGTACCTAGTAGCTGGGGGCAATAAACAACAAAACAAGATATAGGAGAAAAACATGTTTATCAGAGTGTGCTCGACTGTTATAGGCTGTTGAAAACAAGTCTTTTGTCAGGGTATATGGCTCCAGATAGCTGCAAAGATGATAGCCGCTTTCTGCTCAGAGTTGGCTCCCAACACACAATGCATATTCAAATGAATGTGGCCTGTTCCAATGAAATTTAATTTATATAAATACATGGTCTTTACTTGAACCACAAGCTAGTTTTCTGCGTTCTGTTCCAGTTTTGTTGAACAATCTTTTGGATGTTGAGGAGTTTGTCTGCTCCTGTTGTGCTTTAGAGTATTTATTTTAAATAGCTGCCAAAGCAAGTGTGGTGGCACATGCCTTTGATCCCAGCACTTGGGAAGCAGAGGCAGGCAGATCTCTGAATTCCAGGTCAGCCTGATCTACAGAGCAAATTCTAGAACAGCCAGGGCTATGCAGAGAAACCCTATCTCAAGCAAGCAATCAAACAGGCAGGCAAGCAAGCAAGCAGTCAGTCAGGCAGGCAGGCAGGCAAGCAAGAACAGCTGCTAAACGCCAGAGTGTTTGAGGAGAGGGTGTTACTCATGAACTCCTACCCTCTACCCAGTTGCCATGGTTGTTATTGGCAACCATGATTGCTGGGAGAGGGAAATTCAGTTGTCTTTAGAGACATGGCTCCTCAGAGGCTATCCATGCCCCAACAGATGGCCCCTACAACAATACAGTACAGGTAATTTTAAGTGGACTCAGTGGGTTTTTAAAAGAGTACATGAAGTTGGGAGGGGAAAGTGTGAGGGTAGCTAGCTTGGGGAGGGATGGAAGGGAAGGAATGGCAAGTGGACGCAAAATTTGAAAGTCTCAAACCATAAAAAAAAGGTAAGAGAAATTAATCAATAAATAACAGACTAGGACATGAAGTTACCGGGGTCGGTGAAGAGCCTGGGGCAGAGCGAGCCTGTAAGAAGGAGCAGGCGCAGATATTATCAGGATACATGTATACACATACAACATTCTCAGAGAATTGAAACTAACAAAGAAGAGCATCTACATTGTATGAAGTACCTCGGCTCTGCTATGGCTTGAAACGCCTCCCACAGGCTCAAGCATCTGCACACTTGGTCCTCAGCCCATGGTGCTGTTTGGAAGGCTTTGGTACTTTTAGGGGTAGAGTCTTGTGGGGAAGGGAGTGACCAGGATTGGATCTTGAGGTTTTATAATCCAGTCCAACTTCCCATCTACTCTGTTCCCCTGCGGTTGATACAATGTTGCCTCCACTCCCCCACCCCCAAGCCTTGCCCACCAAGATGAGTTGTGGTTCAAACCTTAACTCTGCTGGTATGTTTCTTATCAGGTATTTGGACATGCCAACAACAACAAAAAAGTAACTAATCCAACATGCATTAAGTCATATAGCACTGACCTTTTAATTCAAGACTAAATAGATTCACCAATGCCAAGTTACAGTTTCAAACTGCTACTGGAACTTCAGCTTGTGAAACTAGACAAGATCCTTACATTGAATGTAAGAAGAATAAATACTAGTGAAACAAGATGCGATTAAGAGACATTGGATAGATATATAGTCAAAATATTCCATACTCCATGTTCAATGTTTTTTAAATGGTGAATCACACCAACTTAAAAAAAAAGTTGGAGCCGGGCGGTGGTGGCACACGCCTTTAATCCCAGCACTTGGGAGGCAGATGCAGGCGGATTTCTGAGTTTGAGGCCAGCCTGGTCTACAGAGTGAGTTCCAGGACAGCCAGGGCTACACAGAGAAACCCTGTCTTGAAAAACCAAAAAAAAAAAAAAAAAAAAAAAAAAGTTGGATCATATCAAGAATTACAACTTGAATAAAGTAAGATAGTTGACCTACACCAGGGAGCCTACACAGAAACTGACGGTTTTCAGTGCCCTCTCCATGGTGCTGAAGACACCAGTGGCTACCAAGCCTTATTTGAACATGGGTTTCATTCCTTTAATGTTGGTGGGATTCTCCTCCAGGGAGACAAAGAGGAACTTCCTATTGATGACAGGCCTCCTGTCATTGAACTTGCCCTGAGTTTCTGTATTCATGCTCAATCACAAGGGCAATACAGTTGAAGTCAATGAAGGAGTCTCACTGATGATCAACATGCATTTTGCCTGACCAAGTACCCAATATGTCCAAATTCATTTAGCTTCACATGTACAAAAAAGAGAGTCAATACAAATTTTAACTTAAAACACACACGCACGCACATGCACCTGTGTACTCTACAGCAGGACCAAATTGTACTGTTCTTTTTCTCTTTGACTTTCACCTCCATCTCTATAGGGTCAAAATAATTTTGCATTAATCTGTTTTAAAATTGAGAGTCTTCTATTGAGCACCTCTATCAGTTGAGAGAGCTGAATAATGCTTCACTACAAGATCAATATCTCAGAAGCTCTGTATAACAATGTCTATTCCTTAAGCCTCTTTCTCAGTGCAACAGAATCAACCAGAGAACTGCAGTAAGAAGATTCAAGAAGCGGCAGCAAGCCAAATTCTAAAACAAAAATCAGTGTCATTATATATCTAACTAGCACAAGTTATAATTATAGAAATTATTCCTCTCATGCATAAATAGGTGTACAGAAAAATGACAAATTATTTTTAAGTGGATATGCAGGGGGTGGAGAGGCAGTTCAGTGGTTAAGAGCACTGTCTGTTCTTCTCAAGGTCCTAAGTTCAATTCCCAGCAACCACACGGTGGCTCACAGCCACCTGTAATGTGGTCTTCTGACATGCAGGCTCTAGAGACAATAGAACACATATAAAATAAAAAAATAAAATCTAAAAAACAGTGGATATGGTCTGACAAAGGAGAAATAACCTAGACTCCCAGCCCCCTCCTAAATTATCTATTGAAAACTCTGAACATGAGTCTATGGAAGAGTTGGTCTTTTTCATTCAGCTAAAAAATATTCAGACTACAGTAAAGAAAAAATAATAACTCAACAGTAATCCTCAATGCTGAAGACAGTGAGGAAGGATTGTAGGAGCTGGAGAGGTCAAGGACACCACAAAAACCCACAAAATTAACAAACCTGGGCTCACAGGGGTCACTGAGACCAAACCAACAACTTGGGTGCTGCATAGGTCTAACCTAGGCCCTCTGCATATATGTTATAGTTGTGTAGCTTGGTGTTTTTGTGAGACTCCTTACAGAGGGAGTGGAGGCTATGTCTGACTCTTTTGATTGCATTTGGGATCTTTTCCTCCTACTGTGTTGCCTCATCTAGCCTTGATATGAGGAGGCACGCCTAGTCTTAGTATAACTTGATGTGCCATGTTTGGTTACTATCCCTGGGAGGCTTGACCTTTCCTGAAGGGAAAGGAGGAGAAGTGGATGGGGAGGGGGAGTGGCAGGAGGAGGACTGTGAGGAGCAGAAGTAGGGGAAACTGGTCAGGATTTAATATATGGAAGAATAATTTTTAAAAATTAATGTCAAGATGCATAGTTTTGTTCTAATGCAGAATTTCTCATTTAAAATGAAGAACATTGTCTCTATGAAAGAACAACATGTTAATCATTTAGAGAAAGAATAAACTTTTCTTTAAAAATAATGAGTTTAAGAATGTTAAATTTACTATTTATAAAAAGAGAAGAGGGGAAGAATAAAGAGGAGAGAAGAAGATAGAAGAGGGTAGGAGAGAGGAAAAGAGAAGAGAGGGGGGGAGGTGAACAGAGGGCAGGGGGTATAGTGAAATGTATCCAGAAGGCTTTTACCTCAGTGGTAGGAAAAACATGTTCCTTAATAAGTGTTGTTCTGGTCACAACTAAAATGTATAATCTTTATCTCCATAAGGCTAATCTATAGATAGAACAAAACCATTTTAATAAGCTCAAATATTGAAGCTGGCAAACTACAATGCCTGACCTAAAGTTCCACTCCTTTCTTCCTGTTGTTGGTCCTCACTGGGTCCTAAAGTCTCACTCACCAGACATGTTCCCTCTCTGTAAGAAAGTCTTCCACCTTACTCGAACCTCCACCAGAGGTATCAGCTTCTTCCATTTTAAAGGCTACAGCCCCTTCCACAAAGAGGTTTGTGGCCGTTGGTCACCCTGAGAATACGAAGTATAGCTTCAACCATTTTCTCATGACAATAAACATTTAAAGACCATGAACTACCTCTCCTTTTTGGGGCTGGTCGTGGGGAACCGTGGAGAAGGTCTTCAACTACAGAGCCTCAGTCTAATCTCCCAATAACGACCTCTCTATGTTCGAGCCACAGAGGCCACCAACTCAAGCAAGCTGAACCAGCTGAGACCCAGCCAAGTGAGTCTCCATGACCAAGAGTCTTTCCCATGGGACGCAGCTGGAGCTCGTCCCCCTCACCCCTTAAGCTGCATGTCGATCCAGCCAGTACGCCCCATCTCAGTCCTTCTGCAGCCTCTCTGCAGCCTCTCAGTGGTGCCTGAGCCCAAGGGCTGAGAACCAGTTGGTTCCTTGCTGCTTTGCCCCAGGGACCCCCAACCCAAGAGCTCCGGCCCCCACGGGACCTCAGACTGTTCCCTCCACCCACTGAACGAAGCCCTGTGGCTTCTCACAGCCCAATGCCCGACTGGTGCAACATGGAGTCACCAGTCAAATTCCCACAACTCTGCCACCCTGAGCCATGGCCCCAGCCCTTTGAGGTGATAGACAGGGGACATACAACTCAACCCACAGGACCCATGCCTGCGTGTGCGTTCCATAGCCTAACATAAAACCAGGTGGAAGAGCAGCTCAGATTTCAACAAATATTTCAACAGTCAGGAGAGTGTAGAGGAACATATTCCAGTCTCTGAAAGAAAATAGCTGCCGGACTGTTTTATTTTTAAAGCTGGATAAATCATGCTGTGTGTAGTACAACATCATTTGTACACATTCAAGTTATAAATCCATGTTTGTGATGATTAATCTCAACTATAGGCCATGCAGAAAGACTTGGGAGAGGGGCATCTGGGCATGCCTGTGGGTGAGCAATGTAATAGGTTAATTGAGCCACTCTGGGTGGCCCCACTCTCTGGGGTAGGATCTGGGGCTGTATAAAAGCGAGAATGAGCTGAACATGAACTACTCATATGCCTCTGCTTCTTCCCAGTATATGTAAGTGACAGCGGCCACAAGTTCCTGCCTCTGTGATAGACACAACCTCAAACCATGAGCCAAAATGAACCTACCCTCCTCCCCTTAGCTCCTTTGGCTAGTCTTCTGTCACAAAATGAGAAGGAAACTAGGATAATAAAAAATGCACATAGGACTGAAGAGATGGCTCAGTGGTTTAGAGCACCAACTGCTCTTCCAGCGGTCCTGAGTTCAATTCCCAGCAACCACATAGTGACTCACAACCATCTCTAATGGAATCTGATGCCCTCTTCTGGTGTGTCTGAAGACAGCGACAGTGTACTTAAATATATTAAATAAATAAATCTTTAAAAAATAAATTAAAATTAAAAGTACACATGCATGACTTCTATTTCTGAATATGCAAGTACAAAGAGAATACATTTTTTTCTGAAAACACACACAAAGAGGAGGAATATGATGGAGTGGAGCTATCATACATGTTGCTTGATAAAGGTATCAGTATACAGATTAAATGATATGAGATTACAGTGTGTGAGGTCCTTGGCACTGAGTGGAAATATTCCCCACCTTCTCTTATAGATGAGGTAATAATCCCTCCCAGAACTTACCTCTTTCAATATGAGCCCACACCACTGGTTCTTTGTGAGTGAGAGTAACAACTGGAATCTGTAAGTGGAAAGCCCTCTCTGCCTGGAGACTTTGGATGAAAAAGAGTAACTCAGAGTCATAAAGCTGGCAATTGCCAGATGGGAGTCAGGCAGTCCATCCTTCCAACTGCACTGTTTCCCAGCCAGAATGACTAGGTTTGAGCTTTACTCTTATAAACATTTGGATTTCTTTCTTATACCCAAAATATGGGCACCATTCATTTGATTTTGTTGTTGTTGTTGTTCTTATAATTGCCTTTTCCTCCCCTCTGATAAGAAAACAAAACAAAAACAGACAGGCAACAGAAATATTCTGACTATATCAAAAGTAGATCTCTCTCTCTCTGAAAGGCTTGTTCTTTGCTGAGATTCCTGCCCTGCTTCCACTCATTCTTCAGAAGGAAAAAGAAAAGAGGTTTGAACACAAAGAATCGATAGCTTGTGTCAAAAACGTACCCTAAAATTTAAACTAGACGAGCAAAACTCATCACATCTCAGGATGCAGCATCATGATGACTGAGTCTCCCCGGGCAGCGCTTGAGCCAGCCAGGCAAGACCTGCCTCCTAATGTTCCATGCCAGGATCTGGGCCAAGTTCCAGGATGGAGCCCCGCCCCACAGGTCTTCATCATTTTTTAATTGCCCGTGTCTGTAGTTCCTTACCGCCTGCCACTTAGTATTCGTGCAGGTTCCCAACAGCTGCTGCGTTGTCCCCCTAGAGGCATGTTTCTTATACCCTTACCTAGTTCACAGGGCTGTTGGAAAGCTTAATTAATTAATGTTTCCTGAATGCCTTGAGGTTTTCAGATGAAAAGTGCAAGGTGGAACTGTAGAGTCTTATTA
Source organism: Grammomys surdaster (assembly GCF_004785775.1). NCBI lineage: Eukaryota > Metazoa > Chordata > Mammalia > Rodentia > Muridae > Grammomys > Grammomys surdaster. Next base: position 2,579,577 of record NW_021605170.1, on the reverse strand, counting down.
AATTTCCATTATTTTCCTGGAAATGGAAGCACCTTACGTCGTCATCGTCTGGATTCCTAGCAGACAGGACCCTCCTAGCCCCCCATGCCTTGCTCAGGGTCTTAGATCATGGTTCAGTAGTCCATCACTTCAGCCCACCCTTAAGAGGAGACAGATCACTCAAAACATGACTGGGGGGGGGCTACGTGTCGAGACCACATTCTTCTCCTCCAACCTGTTCATTTACATACAACAAAGAACTATGTAAATGACGACACAGCTAATAGGCTGCCGCCCGCACAAATCTAAGTTCTCCATATGTGTGCTAAGAGGTACATGCACATGAACACACAGCTTCTAATTTCCGGACACTGCTGGTGACGGTTGAAATCTGAACTGTCTCCCACAGGTGTCCCCAGCTTGTAGGAATGTTTTGAGGGGCCTTGAGGGGGCGGAGCCTGACTGTCTCTGGTCACATGCTGGTCATGTGCTGTCTCTAATCACTTGCTGTTACCTCCCAGAACTCTGCCTCTTCTGCATGACAGGTGAAGACCAAATTAAATCTTTCCTCCTTTGTTTCTGCTGGGCATTTTTGGTCACAGCCATGCACAAGTAACCAGCACACAGAATCCAGTACATAGAATCCGTTTCTGTAAATGTAGAGAGGTCACATTGAAACTTCACTTGGCCTATGAGCCACACTTCATTCTAGGTGTTGCAAGAGTTTGAAACCAAAAGCAAATTTGTAAACCCCGTAGACTATCAGTGTGCAGTCCCATGACAAATAGTGCAACAAGCTGGAACATGTCATGTGACCATCTGTGATCTATAAACCCATTCCTGAGATTTTTCAGGGTTCTGTGGTTGAACCTCGGGACTTGGCCACCGAGCCACGAGTCCTCACATTACTTTTGTTGGTAGATGATCTCACTGAGTTGCCCAGGCTGGCCTTGACTCTAGCATTTATTGACCTTGGGATCCTCCAGCCTCAGTCTCCCAAGCTGCTCTAATTATAAGCCTGCAGCATACATGGCTATAATTTCCATTTTATAGTAAAGAAGTTTTGTATGTGGGAGAGGTTTAAAATATTTATAGCAGTCATTTTAAATATATTTGTGAGGTTTTATTTAGACCAAGCCTCATGTGCATTGACCTTAAACTAACTATACAGTCAAGGCTAGCCTTGAACTATCTTCTTGCTACATCTCCCAAGTGCTGAGACCTTGGGCACATGACACACCCAGAGAAGCCTCACTTTTAATTGCCAAAATGATGGGAGACAATCTAGATATTTGTGAACAGTAAAATCAAGTAAAAGATATGGGTATTATTGAATAAGGAAATACTTAGCATAGGAAGTAATCCGGAGCTACTGAGCCAACATGGAGCTCCTTCACAAGTACAGGGTCTACTTGGACACTTCACTGTGGAGTGCAGACAGCACCATCCATGTGGAGACAAAACGAGATAAAACGTCCTGTTCTGATGTTCGAAAACATGGAGCAAAATTTATGCAAATGAGTAAGCTTCAGATTTGGATAGGAGGCCTGGGGAGAACAGTGAAGGCTGACTGTGAGCAAAAGATAGGCAGAAGTCAATATTATCCTTAAGAGTTGATTTTTTTAAATATTTTTCTACTGCTCTGAAGTAGTTTTAAGTAAAAGTCTATTTGCAAGGATGGCTCCATGGGTACAGGTGCTTGCAATACAAGTGTAGCGACCTGACCTGGTTAACTTTTAATTCTTACCATGAAGCAGCCTAGACTCATCTGAGAGCTGAGTCTCAACTGAGGAATTGCCCAGATTTGACTGGCCTGTGCGCATATCTGTGAGAGCTCATCTTAACATCTAACTGATGTAAATGGCCCCATCCACTATGGACAGAACCACTCCCTAGTTAGATAGTCTGGGCTCTGCTGAAAAGCTAGCTAAACATGAATCTGAGCGAGCAGTATCCCTCATGGTTTCTTCTCAAGTTCCTGCCCTGACTTCCCTCAATGATGTTCTGTGACCTGTGAGCTGAGACAAACCCTCTTCTCCCTAAGCTGCTTCTAGCCAGAGTATCACAGTAACAGGAAGGAACCTGGAGTGCCCCAGCAGAAGTGACTCTTGGATTTTCCACCAAGCTGGATGTGTATGGCATGTGCATATTACCCCAGTAACATTTATAGCTGAACATGTAAAAGGAACTACTCAAACCAGTTGTAGTAAGGGCTCCTCTCTGGTGGGTGTCAGCCCTAGGGAGAAACGATGCCTGGAGCCAGGAAACATGTAGAAACCCTATGTGGTTTGCACTCGGTTTTGCTGTGATCATAAAACTACCTTAATAATAATAATGATTTAAAAATTTAAAACACTGTTAGCTCTCTTATGTTTCATATGGCCAGCATACTTCATAATAATGAATATTTAGAAAATGGTACTCGGAATCTTGCCTAGCTTTCCTTTCTGAAGCTCATTTCATGTGCCTGCATTCCCAGAGGTCTAGCATTTGTCAACCTGAGTTTTGAAAGAAACAGGAGAAACCCTGGAAATGCTGAAGGCATGGCTGCCGCCAGCACCACAGCTCCTGGGGCCAGAGCCACAGTTCCTCGAAAGGAGTTCATCTCTTCCAGGTCAGCCATACTGGAAAGCTGGTGCATTCACCAAAGTTAGCCAGACTTTGAGGGTATTTGAAGGAATTATCTGCACAGCAGGTGACTGTTTAGAATCTAAACAATCTAACTTTTAGAATTTAAACATCTAAGCTTTAGATAAATCCAGAGACAACTGTGGGAACATTCTGTGTCCCAAGTAGGCTCTAGACATGACATCTTAGGCTTTGTGAGCCCAGTTTTCCAGTGTAAATTTGAGTAAAGCATTCTGTGATGTTCTTAGGTCAAATGAGGACAGCAGTCTATAGGTTAAAAAAAAAGAAAAAGAAATGTAACATACTATTATAATTATATGCCATTAAACACAATTTGAGGCAGAGAAAAGGCATGTCCTTTGAAAAAAATAAGGCAATGCAGCTAACAATTAGAGAGTATGAACTGTGCCCATATCTGTTTGCTTTTGTAACTGAGTGGTATGGTTGGGTTAGAAAAGGGTCAGACAGCTAGATAATGACCACCATATTGAAAGAGCTGGAAGGTCAGAGGATGCCTCTGACCACCTGTTTATACTCATGTGACCCAGAGCCTGGGATTTAGTCACTGGTGTCTACTTATTGAAAGGGGAATTAATATTTTCATACAAATCCAGTTATAACTAATAACTAATCCAGTTATAAATAATAGATGTACCTAGGTGTGATGGCATACACTTATAATCCCAGTACTTGGACATATGAATCAGAAAGACCAGAAGTTTGAGGCCAGCCTATAGTGAGTTCAAGACCAGGCTGGGCTACACAGCAATCCCCTATTTCGACAATAACAACAGCATCTGGGAGGCCATTTAAAGAGTTCGTCATTCATTGCTTTTCTCATAGTTAAACTACATTTTAGCTTTCTCCCCACACTTTAGTGTATAGTCAGTACCATCAACCTTGCTAGTTTTACTGGGACTAAAGGGTAGTTTGTCCCTTTATCATACGACCCTGACCCCTTCCTTCTCTTCCTGCCATTCAGGAACAACTGCAAGAAGTAGAGAACAGTCACCATGTTCCTTCCCACCATGTTGCTGGCCAGGCCTGGACAATGGTTTCTCAGGCTCTCTTGTCCTGGGACTCACATCATCTGGTCCACACAGATGCTGAAGACGGCATCCTAAGTCCCAGCACTGGAGAACTGTCCAGCCTCTCCTCTATCCTCTGAACTAGCTTAGTTTGGTTTTTTAGCTCAACAAGAATTCAGTGAGAGAACAACCTCATTTGGTCAGTTTTGGCATGATAACAGGAATGATGAATGGCAGAGGAGAAGAATCAAAAGGTTGTCTTTCTGAGATGTAATTTAGTGTCTGGCAGGAGTAATTGGAAAAGATTGTGTCCACTTCCTGATCGCATAACCAAACAAACAAGGAGGGAGAGAGCCCTGCTGAGAGACATTTTCACATTAAAAGGTGCTAAAAATGGGCTAGATCTCCTCGCAGCCCTGTTGGAAGTCTCCATTCAATTTTTAGTCATTTCCTTTCTGTCTGCCGACTGGTAGCAACTGCCCAAGCAGAGGAGGAGGCCAGGCTGGGAGCTGCATCTCCATGCTGACCCGTGAGTAACTCAAGGAAGGGCAAAAAGGAAAAAAACAAAAACAAAAAACCCTGGTGTCTGTCCTGGGTGGTTCCAAGTGAGGGTAACATCAACAGTGAGAGCAGATGGGGGCTGAAGATCAGAGCTCTTCCTTTGTTCTTCTTCAGGAAAGAGAGACCTGAAATCAGTTCAAATCACCACATGCTTCTGCACAGAGGGACTGCTTGAACTTCACTGATCTGCACATATTGCAAAAAGAGTGAGATCCCAATGTGTTTAAATACATCTATAGCTGGGTGTGGTAGTGCACACCTTTACTCCCAGCACTCAGGAGGCAGAGGCAGGTGGATCTCTCTCTAAGTTTGAGGCCAGCCTGCTCTACATAGTGAGCTCCTCTGAGATAGCCAGAGCTACATAGTGAGACACTGTGACTGACAGATGATTGATAGATAGCTAGAAGATAGATGATAAATAGATTGGTGTGTGTGTGTGTGTGTGAGAGAGAGAGAGAGAGAGAGAGAGAGAGAGAGAGAGGGAATATATATATATATCCCAAAGCAGGTCCTCTTCCACACAACTATAGGGGTGACTTTTTGAGGCTCAGTAATGAACACGGACATTTGGTCTATAGTTAAAGTCTTCTGTAAGTAGAATATAGATGTTATTATGTGATTTCTGTCTGAGATGGCAATTCTGTCTCCAAAAAAATTTAAACCAATAGAGACTTTCCTATTTAGATAAAAAGAGAACCACCAGGGAGCACAGTACATCTGACACAGAAGGGGCTGTGATGGATCCCAGCTCCAGATGGGGGCAGCAGTGAGCAAGGGACAGCTCTCTGGGAAGGCTGTAGATGCTTCTGAGGGAGCAGGTACTGGGAGCAGCTACGGATGCTGTGTACAATCCCAGCTCTCATGGTGGGATCAGGACAAACGCTGTGGACATGATAAGATCCTGAAGACCTCGAATACCCAGTACACATGAGGGCACACACTGAGAGACAGGGGATGCATTTTAATGATGCAGACCCAAGCCACCAGCTTTTACTCTAGTGGAGAAAGGCCACGCAGTTTCATGGTTGTCTGTCTACCTGGGTTCTTCATTCCCTCCCCTGCCATGCTAAGTGGGAGTTCTTCAAAAGAAGAAATTGGGCCATGTTTCTCTGTGAATAGCAGATGCCAAGCAGTGCCAATTACACAAATGTGTAGAGCAAACACCTGTAAATAAAAACAAACAAAATTGTGTGTGATGTTTGTGTAAATATCTAAGGCTCTGCCTCTAGACATGATTCATGTTTATAAAGATTATTCTTCATTTTATATCCCCAGTGTATAGCACTGATCTTTGTATATGAATGTTTGGAAGGACACGTACACCCACACTCACACATACACACACTCATTCACACACTCACACACATACAC
>NW_021605170.1:2534402-2574000 GCF_004785775.1 Grammomys surdaster | reverse complement strand
CACACATACACACACTCACACACAGACACACACACTCACACATACACTCACTCATTCACACACTCATTGACACATTCACACACATACACACACTCACACACATACACACACTCACACACACTCACACGCACTCATTGACACACTCACACACATTCACAATTTACAGCATTTTGAAACTATCTAACAGCAGTAGCAGATCATACACACACATACACACACTCACACACAGACACACACACTCACACACACTCATTGACACACACATACTCACACACACACTCACACACACTCACTGACACACTCACACACATTCACACTTTACAGCATTTTGAAAATATCTAACAGCAGTAGCAGATCTTGCCTTTTAAGACCACGATCTAATAGATTCTTAGAAAGATGATTCTAGAATTATTCTGGAACTGGAATCATCTAGAATATTCAGGGTGGTTGTAGAGGATGAAATGATGAAAAACTACAGGAGGTTTATCCAAAGAACTCTGTTCCTATAACCAGTCAAGCAGCTCCAAACTTCAGAGTCTGGAACAATTCCAGCAATGCCATGAAGCACTGTCGGATTACAACCCAGAGTGGTTGGGGAAACTGTAAGTCTGACACTCCTCAAAGACCAAACTGATTAAGTTGAACCAATCTCCACATAGAGTTCTAAATGATTTATATAGATGCTTCCCCTCCTGTGTGTAGGTGTGCTATACAGGAAAACAGCACACTATTTTACTGGCTTACCAAGGCCAACACCAGGAGTGATGAGTTCCGTTGATATTAAGTACTCTGGAAGCAAAGGGAGGCCAGTGGTGGATGGATGTAGCTTTGCCTCCTCCAGATCCATAATGCTTAAGTCTACTTGGGAGGAAAACTGAAGGTCATTCCAAAAAACAGAGAGATCCCTCCAAAACATCAAAACCATCCAATATAAGGAGCTTATCACAACCCCAAGAACAAGTAAGGGGTGAACTGGACCATGAAATAGAAAAACAAAATTAGCTGAAGGGCAAGAAGAGCTAAAGAAGTCACAGACCTTAGTTGATGATAGTGTGGTTATATTAGTTTAACAATGAGCCATGTATTCTGACCGTCTAAGACGTTAGTAACAGGGAATGCTGGGCACCAGAGTACCTGGGAATGGCCCCTGCCATGTTTGCAACTAACAGATGTGCCCCACCACACCAGGCTAAGGAAGACACCCATGGTGGGAAGATACAGCGCACTGGCCTTGATATCTTACTTTGGTGTTTCTTCCTAAGGAGCTTTGGTGAATTTCATTTCAAAGGCAGGTCCTAAAGATTTTGCTTCTCCCTGGAAGGCTCTAAGTAAAATCCACCTCTCAGCACAAGTAGACAATGGTGCAGCTTTCTCTGTTAATTATTTCTAAGCCTCTGAGTCATCTGTCCTCCAACCTCCAAACCCAGTCAGACGTCTTATTCCAGCACAGGGTGTGAATGTCTGGCCCTGTGACCGATGTGATTATTGAAACTCTTCCTGCTTTGGACTTTTCCTTTCTACAGCTAAGGACAACCTCAGATAACTATACTGACCCCCTCCTTCCCTGGCAGTGACACCCTCCCCCCATTCAGGCAGCACCAGTGCTAGTCCTCTCTGAACTCCCCCTGAGTGCAGAATACAATAGCTGAGTCTGGGGGATGGCCAGTCTTGGGAAAGAGGGTAACCAGGTGCAGCAGTCCAGCTGCTAGGCCTACCTCAGTCTGGGCCCTTTCTTTCAAAGATCTGAGTCATTTCCTCTGGCCCTTTATGTCCAATTGAGATGAAAATCGGCCTTTCTGTTTGTGTCTCCATGCTCCTTTGGAACCTAATGTCTACCTTATCCCTCTGAACTCTGATCCTGAAGGGAAATATAAAGTTAAGGTCAGGAGCCTGCCGGAGACCTCAGAGCCCTCGGAATGGCAGGAGGCCACAGTAAAATCCTCGGCTCTTCCCAAGGAAAGCCTGTGCAGCAGCAGTGACACATCATTCGTAGAATTGTGTGAACACCTTGCAAAACTCAGTCCTTTAAAGCATTCCTCTCTGCACACCCCCCCCCACACACACACACACACATCATCCAGAGCAGAGATGACTGACACGGGCAGCTGAGTGACTGGTCGCATCCCTCAGTGTTCACTTGCAAAGGCTGTTTGCTTCCTGCCCAGCCACGGTGCTGACTGAGAACCCTTGGTTTATTTCCCTGCACACACAACTCTAAATCAGATTGTAAACAAGGGCCTGTGAGGGAACAAGCAGACACAACTTTCATAATTATCAGAAGCGTTCATTCTCATTAACAAGGGGTAATTGTTTCTGTTTTGTAAATTGATCTGAGATGAAAGAAGTTAGTTAATAATTTATACTGTACCAAGGAAAGGGGGCTGTGAAAAGACTCTACGGAAGGATTTGAATTAAACAGCCTCTCGCCCTTTTAATATCTCACAAGAGATCTTCTGCACTGGTTCATTTAATTTAGTGGACACCGCAGTGTGGCCCATTGATTGCATACAAAACTTCTGAGGGCCTGGTGCGCACCCTGTTAAAACGTGGGAAGAGAGTAAAGTTGGACGTGAATTAATTTGATTCTGTACATAATTCTTTTTCAATGGGATTCTGTGTCCCATTGCAGAGGCATGAAAAAAGGAGACACTGAATTTGATTGCTCAATATTCATCTACACTTTCCTCTCTATGGGCCCAATATGCTTGGCTTAATTAACTTTGCTCAGAGGTGAAACAGTGCGCACCATCTGCTGGGAGACAATCACGTTTGTATGGCTCTCAGAATAATCCCTTTACCACTGAAAACAGCTATCAGAGAGGAGCCAAAACACAAACTTTCAAACTTTCCCCCCTTTGCAGAAAAAGACCAAATCCATTCTGGTCCAGTGCTGGAAAACGGCATCCAGTTGAGGAGGCCGAGGCAGTTGCTTTTGTTATAGCCCAACTCCTTGCTCAAAAACGAGTTTGCCTTGTCTTCCCTCCTCCACCAAATTAAAAATTCTGCATGCTTCATTTAAAACCCAGCTCAAGAAGGACCGCACAGCGGGGCACCCTCCTTTGCTCCTACCTCTTAATTTCAAACCAGTAAAAGAATAGGAAAGTGGTACCTTGAAAAGAACCATCAAGTCACCCAAAATCCTAATGCAAAATATTGAGGCAAAGTTTAGCCATTTAATTTTTTTTAATCAAGCTTCAAGGACCACACAGTGTTATCAAGGGCCTGCTGAACTTGCTCGAAAGCTGGGTCATTATTTGATCTTTGTGGCTGGTAATCTGATTATCTCATTGTGGGGGTAAACTTCAGACCCAATCTTGTTAGCAGCTGGCGAAGCTGGATTAGGCCAGCTACTGAGCTGGAAAGTGAACTGAGCAGTCCAGCTTTGGCCTTGCTCCCTTTGAGCCCACGGTTGGCTACTTTGGGACGTATATACTTTTGTGTCTGAATCAACACTTTATTCTAGAATCTCGCACCGCAGAGTAAACATGTTCCGTGGTGCTACTGACGATCCAGGCTTGCGTATGTGAACACAGTTTTCAAAGATTCACACCTCTATGTAGATTCTCCATAGCCTCCTTCCCAAGAATCTGACACAGGTAACACTATGGTCAGAAAAGTCTCCAACCCAAGATATTTAACAGAGAAAATTAATGAACCAAATTCTTCGCTTTGAGACTCACACTCGACAGAGTTGCTAAAATATGCAAATTCTCACAAGAGTTGTGTGGTCCCTGTTTAAGACACTCTGAGTCTTGCTTGTGGTCTCACTGAGGCATTGACCGCGTTTACAGTGAATGCCCAGCCCCGTCAAAGCCCAGAACGTCTTGAATCATAGCTTGAAAGAGTTCAAAGGATCGAAAAGACAAAAAGGGACTAAGCTGGGATTTTTATGTACACTGAAAAGAAGAATAAAATATAAGTTCCTGAATGCAGGCTGTTATGGCAATGCTACCCATATCAAAGCATTATGGTGCCACGGAAGAGGGCTGAACACTCTCCTGCGCACCATATGCAAAAAAAGAAATAGGAACAATTTAGGCCGTCGGTGATTTTGTGACATGAAACACTGAATGCTCTTTTTTGACACACTATTGAGTGAACAAGGAATTCAAAGAGTTTGAACTGGAACAAGTTTTCTGCCTCAATAAGCCATAATCAGCCCCAAAGAACTGAGTACGTATCAGAGTGGTCTCTGCTCTCACGCCTGCCCAGGGTGGGTTTTGCTGGCTATTATGAGGCCCATCAAAGCAAGGGCTCTTATGCTGGCTCTCCTCTTACCAATTCCACTAAGACCGCAAGTCTTTGGTGTGATTTCTGGAACTCGAAGCTGACGGGCAGTGTTCCCAGATATCAACACCATGTACAACCATCCTGCAACACAGCCGTGTACGGAGCGAGTTAGACAGCAAGGCAGCTTCGAGTTCCAAGGACCATTGTCTGGGCTGCTGAACAAGGCCTGTGGCATCACACACCCGACGAAGGAGGCAACCTGGCTCTGTGACTGGAGGAGAGAGAGAAAAGTCGAATTTACAAGAGATCATTTGCTTAGAAAAGAGTCGAATTTTAAAAACCACTCTTGTGTTTTAATTTATCTTCGTTCCTTTCAGGAAGCTTCATTTCCATAGCTTTCCCATATTTAAATTTTAATGTGCAGGATTTTCAGCCCATCCGTGTAGAAATTCTTAGTGTTAAATATTAAATACAAGGTCTAATTGCATTTCAGAATCTGATGACTTAAAATTTCAGCTCTGTGGAAATATGTTATTAATCATTAGTACCCTTATTTTGTATTTTAGGAAAAACACACACTTAAGTGTTAATTTCAGATAGTTAAATGGTTAAATGGTTTACGAACACTGGACCACTGTCATCTGAACCTTGAGGATGATGCTGATGTGACCACTGGTGAGCTAATAATGTGAACAGAGCTGCTATGGCATTTCATGCAACTGACTATATCTACCCTTGAGAGCAGCGGTCGAGTTTCTGAGATACTAACATGACAGTTGCTTAGCCAGTCAGGGTGATGGCTGTAACTTCTGCCTAAGCAACACAATCCAGCAGGTTTTAAACTGAGAAACAGAAGGGGGAAAACTGTTCTCCTTAGAATTAGAATTCAGCCAACCTATAAATGTCCAACGTAAACCTAGAGTCTCTCTGTAGCTAAGCCTTAGCACACATTACCAGTGAAATGTCATCCTTCTTGTTTTCAAACGGAAGAAAAAAACACACCTTGGGGGCTTAGGTTATTTAATAAAACCCCAAAGTACAATATATAGTTTTTCAAGAATGATGAGGAGAGGTGATGAATTCTTACATCTAATTTTAGATCTGAATTTGCAAGGAACACCTTTTAATTAAGCATGACATTTGACACATTCGAGTTTGAAGTCACCTGTGTAGCTTCACACCTGTGAAAATCGTAAGTTCTCAGTGCAGCTTAGCACAGCGTCCCCCGGCACAGCACACCAGCTCTGACAGACACAGCCCCGGGAGAATTGCTTTTCAAAGAATGTGGTTATGGGTTATTTTCCTAATTGTTGTTTTTGACCTAACCAAAAAGGGGTCTGAATTTTTCCTTATTAGCTTGTCAGAATGGTATAAGATTTCCTATATCCTTTTGGCTATATCAACAGAGAATTTGTCAGCAAATGAGTGGAACGTATCCACCTATTATTGGAAGACACAAAACGAATGAAAATAAAGGTGAGAAAAATATATTTACGACAAACATTAAAAGTCATTAAGATGTGATGCTCTACTTACAACAACTGTTAAGTATACAATTTGATAATTTAATCAAAAACAATAATAGTCTGCTTTCTATTTAGCATCCATCGCTATCTTGGTAAGACATATATTTACAACAAATGATTATATTATAGAAACTAACACTATAGTTTCTGCTTGCCCAGCACTAGCCACAATAATTCAGGATTCCAAGGATTAAGTGGAAAAAAGTGTCAATCAGAACTGAGTATTACAAACAGATGAGGTAAAGCCAATGAGGCTTCAGAGTATGAAGAGACTGAGGCTTGACAGCAGGAGGAACTGTAGCTTTCCTCCTGAAAGAGCAGAAAAGATAAATCTGAACAGCATTTAAGATACACCAGTGTCAACATCCACCTTAAAGGTCACGCTTACCCCAGCAGCACCGGGCTGTTCTGAGTGGATTCTGAACTGAGATTTTGTGAAATGTTCTAGAGTAGGTTTACAATCGTCCAAGGCAAATGAGCACCCTGCTGCCACAGGAAGGCCGGAGTGTTGAAGGCTTGCCCTCAGGCATTATGCTCTTGTTGAGTGGTAGAAATCTTAAGGGTTGAAGTCTAACTCCCTTGCAGATAACTATGGCTCCTTGGTCCTTCTCCCTCATCCATGTTCCTTCCAATCATATGTGATGAGCAGCTTTGACACAACCTAGAATTGTCTGGCAAAATGAGCCTTGGTAAAGGACTGTGTACATCCTATTTGCCCGTGGGTATGTCTAGATGACCTAAAATGATGTGGCAAGACCTGCCCTCAGCCCAGAGAGAGGACGATGGAGGAGGAGAACTCTCTGGGTCTTCCCTCACTCGGGCTTCACTCTTGCTGGCATGTCCACCTGCCTTGTGGCTGCCACTCCTGATCCTTCACTGATCTTAAAACCAGCTTCTTCTGGCTTCTAATATGGACTGAAGACCAACAGTTCTCCAGGAATCCCCCAGGCTTTTGACAACCTGTACCAAATTGGGACTGCTAAGGTATCTAGCCTGGTAGACAGAATGGCAGCCAGATTCTCAGTCTCTGCAACATGACATGAACCCTGCTCCAACTGTATGATGTAAGCCAACATGAGAATGCTTCCTTTAATATATATGCTGTGCATCTGTTCTGTTCCTGTACTGCAGCCTGGCTGATGCACCAGGGTAGTATTGCGTCCTACTATCCTGCACTGCATCAGCATAGACCCAAAGGCTACAAGAGCCAACTGACAGGCCATGGGCCTCAAAGACAACAAGCCACGGTTAACTGTCTCTCTTTCCAACTTGACAATCTCAAGCATTTCGTCACAGTGATAGAAACCCAAGCAGCCTAACTTCTTATTGTCAAAAAAATAAATAAATAAAAGAGCCAAATCTATTTTATTTTAAAGATCTAAATTTGTAACATTTGCTTTAAATTCCTTCCCAAATTGTTATTTAAATTTGGTCCCGAATTATCTCAATGATCACAAAAATAAAATTCCTTGCAAAGAGGAAGTATACTCTTGTATTTAGGATTCTGTGGTTATGAAACAGAGTCCCTCATAGAAATTGAAAAACGCAGTGGAATTGTTTAAGCAATAGTGATTGAAATTATAAAAACATGTTTGTGTGTAGCTAGCTAGCTAGATAGACAGACAGACAGATAGGTAGACAGATAGATAAATGGTCAGTGTGCTGGCTGAAGGGGATCTTTAAATGATATGACAGAGTCTTGGAGAAAGATTAACTCTGTGAACATATATATATATGTATATATATACATATATATATATACATACACACACACACACACACACATACATATGTATATGTAACAAGGAAAGACACAGCTTGGATGAAGGTCACATGTCCTTGTCACTGACACAATTAAGCACTTTCCTGTATAAGCTGCCTTGGTCCTGGTGTTTTATCACAATAGAAAAGTAACTAAGACAGCTGCTTTCAGGGATGGTAATTGTAATCTCCTTATTGGATGTTTTTTTAAAAAAAAATCAAATAACAGCAATAAACAGTAACTCTCAGCTGTGATTATATGAAGACATGTCCTGGGCTTTTACGACAGTTATTTAAATGAGGGGCCTAACTCTTCTCTGGCAGGAGCCACACCTCCAACATGTTTGGTTCCTTTGTTCATAGAGTTAATCTTTCTCCAAAACTCTGCCACTCTATTTAAAGATCCCCTTCAGCTAGCACACTAACCATTTTTTGGGAAACCCTGGTTTATAGCCTTCAAGTTCTGTGCACTATGTTGTTGGAAAGAGATCATGCCATTAGGTTAAATTTAATTAGTTTTCACAAAAACTATTACATAGTAAATACAAGAGATAGTACTATCCTTACTACACATATCATCCTTTAGCTTACCAAGGGCTTTAACACCACAGTAAAGACCCCAATAAAAAAAGGTAACATACTGGTAGAGGAAAATTAATAAGTACAGTTTATAAAGTATGAAATTTCTATATTATTGTAAAAAGAAATTAAAATTGTCAGAGAAAATAATGTGCTATCACAGATGTGCTACATAAAATCTGTAAGCCAACTACTCTCACCAAAGAACCAACTGCTGGCTTCTCTCCTCCTTCACCTGCCGAGGTTGTTGATAGAGGACATGCTGAGGAGAGCCAGCAGCATGACTCAGAGACTCAGTGGTGTGCTCTGTGGCCAGGCTTGCTAAGGCCAAGGATACTCATGGGCTAGAATTACCCACACAGCTTTCCATGCCTAAGTGATCACAGTTCCGGGGACCAATGAAGGACACTGACATTCCTGATTGACTCTCTAACCATTTCTTCATGTGGTTGATGATTGTTATGAATTACCTCTCCTTATTCGAAACAGTATTTCAAAGTCTTAAGTAGACTTTTAATATCGCAGTCTTAGCTTTGGTTCTGATCTACCTAAAGGAGAGCCTGGGACAAGGCCTTGAGGAAATAGGGAGAGGATTTCAAGGAGGAGAGAAATCAGGAGGGTGAGCAAAGACAGGGAGAAAAACAAAAACAAAATAAATGTGTTGCCAGAGCTGCAGAAGTGGTTCAGTGGGTAAGAATATGTACTGCTCTTTCAGAGGACCCAGGTTTAGTTTCCAGCCCCACATGGAGGCTCACAATCATCTAAAACTCCAGGTCCAGGAGATCTGACCTCTTCTGATCTCTGCAGGTACAAGGTATGCATGTTTCATACACACATACACCCAAGAAAATACTCATACACATAAGTTAATAAGAAGAAGGAGGAGGAGGAGGAGGAAGAGGAGGAGGAAGAGGAGGAGAAGAAGAAGAAGGAGAAATAGAAATGTTTAACATTTTTTAAAGGCAGCTTATTTGCCCAGCTTCCCAATGGGAAACGGGATATGGTTTCTCAGTACTCCTGAAGAGCATGCTTGTCCACACAAATGACAGCAATCTGGGACACTGGCCGAGGGTTGACCTTGAGGTTATGACATCCCCACATTTTGCGGCTGCACTTGCATGTAGATAGAGTCATCATCCAAGACAGCCCCAGGGAAAAGCACGGAGGCACCTGCTGCCCAGCTTCAGAGCAAGGTGAGTGTGAACTTGTTCGGATCTGTCCACCGCAGCGGCCACTGAAAGCGGATGCAGGCAATGAAACGTGACACTGGGCACCAGAGGCACTCGCTGCTCACAGCAGATGCAGACGGGTTACAGCCCAGTGAGCAAACAGGCTGCAGTCGCCAAGACCTAAAGACTGACAGCGCTAACGACTGCACATTTAAAGCTGACAGCGCTAACGACTGCACGTTTAAAGTGTGTGGCATTTCATCACTGATCCAAATACTGAGAAACAGTTTGTATACATTTCCTTCACCAGCTCAAAGAGTCCAGTAGGCAGGATACTGACTTCCACACGTTTGCAACTCTTAACCACTCTTAGACTCTGTCCAGCGTGCTGAGGATTCTGATTTAAGATGGGTAATCGATATCACGTCTCCTCATTGTTTCCCCAAAACCGAAGACTGTGGCAAGAACAACAGACAGAAATCCTCTCAATCATATAAAATGAATAAATTAATTAATGGAGAAAAAGCGAATCCCTTTCAATCAGCTGCAGCATTGGATGCAGAGGTGGTTCCTGCCGACCAAAAAAAGAGACCTCTCTGAAGACAGCGGTGGCCTCTCTGTTCCACTGTTTGGCTTGGATTTTGCGGTCTTATGAGTAAAGGGCTACACAGGGCCACCTTGCCACACTCCAAAAGTAGAGAGATGCTGTGTGCAGTGGGACAGGAGCTCCCACCTTTAGCAACTGCAGTAATGAGTTTCTCTCCATTGTGGTAGCTGTTCTTGACAGAACTCTAACAGACACGGAGAGTCTGCAACCCTTAAGACATGTATTTTCAGGTCCTGTAGACTCCCTTAGAATGCCTTCTACATCACTAAACACCTGACTTCTGTCAAATAAGATGTTGCAGTGAAGACTGTGGCCTGAATACAGAAATATTACTATAAGATGAAAATTATTTACTTGTTCCTCATTAAACCATACTGACTGCTTACTCAGAGATGCTGATGTGCTCTTCCCCTTATCTGTACATGTGTGTCTGTGTGTATGCATGAGTGTACATGTGTGTGCGCATGTGGGTACATGTGTGTGTCTCTCTGCTCATGCGAACATGTGCTTGCCCATGCCTATGGAAGCCAGAAGTCAATCTCGCACATCATTTCTCCGTGTTGTCTATTTTTTGAGGCAGGATCTCTCACTGGTCTTAGACTGGTCTCTAGGGTGGCCAGTGAGCTCCGGAGACCATCCTGTGCCAGGCTCCCCAGCACTCAGATAACAAGCAAGCCACTAAGCCACTACATCTAGCTGTTTCACATGTGTAGTTGGAATTTAAGTCATGCTCTCTTATGCGCAAAACAAGGACTTAACTACCTGATCCATCTTCCAGGCCCTATCTTCCTGAGCTATCAATCCAGCCCGTCCTCCTACATTATCAGGATAAGGGTGAAGGAAGATCCAAGGTCTTAGATGCACACACAGCTTCAATTTGGCAGTGAGGTGTGGAAAATTCCCTGTGATATCCTATCTCTCTAGCCCAAGAAACAGGCCTTGCAAGAATTAAAAGAACAAACGCTGAAAAGAAAATGAAGGTCTCGAGCAGCACGCAGGCCCATTTGATAACAGCCCACACTGTAAGAAAAATCACCCAAAATTCTTCCCTAGAAAAAGAGCACATGAAGACATGAAAATGTCAGTTCCAACAAGAGAGCTATATAGGTTTGTGCTCCTTGGTTAGTCATCCTCCGTTAGTGCTCCTAAATTAGGTGCTCCTTGGTTAGTGCTCCTTGGAGTGGTGGAGTATTTCATCTAACTTAAGGAGTACAACAAAAGAGAAATGACCTGTTCTCATCCTAGCCAGCGAGCATCAGACAAAAGAAGTAGCCTCCAAAGACTGGCACAACATACTCCTCAGAACCTAGGAACATATTCCTCACAAGGAAAGGGAGAGTTTGTAAAAAGCATTGCATTGATAATCCCGAGATGTTGCAGGCCAACAGAATGGCGCCCCACATTGGGCGCCATTCTGTTGAGGGCCGTGGGCCAGAATCGACCAGGTTCACCTGAAAGAGAGGCTGGGAATGGAAGAGGGACAGGAGGGTGGGAAGAGATGAAGCCAGGACAAAGGTTTCTGATTGAGGGTCCATGCTTTAATGTTCAGCTTTCAATTTAAAGGGGATAACCCACCCCCACCCCCAGAGTTCCTTCTTGCTTCAGCCGGCTGGGGGTGAGAGGAAACCATCCTGCTGGAGGTGAGAGGAATCCATACTTAACTGTGGGCCGGAGATGTCAAGGCAAGCTCAGCAGGCAGTCTATTCTTCTTAGCTTGTGTACCATGCTACAGGGCAGCCAAGGAGGTGCCAAGGCCGGCAATGCCAAGGCTGGCAATACCTCCGGAGTCCTATTGTTTGGTCTATTGTGGTAATCAAAGTCTCATCTCTTAGGCCTGCTCAAGGCTGGGGGAAGGGCACACTGAGGGTCTAAGGTATTCATGGAGGTTTTAAGCAGGAAAGGAAGGCAGGGAACCCACTAATATAGAGTAGAGAAGGAAGCAGGCACCAGCAAAGCTATTTCTGTCTCTGAATAGAAATAAGAGTCTTGAGCTAAAGGCAGGGCAGAAACTCAAGGCAGTGAGCTGCAGGCAGGAGCTGACACAGAGGGATGGGGCCTGTTGCCTACTGACTTGTCCCTCAGCTCACTGTCAAATACCTTTCTTATATCTTTCAGGATAACCTGCCATGGGGTAGCATGACTCTCAGTGAGCTCGACCCTCTGACTTCAGTCATTAATTAAGAAAATGTCCGCACAGACTTGCCTATAGGCTACTCTGATAAAGCATTTCCTCAAGTGGGGCTCCCTCTTTCCAAATGACTCTAGTTTGTGTCAAGTTGATGAAAAAACAAACAGAAACAAAAACAGAAGAAAAACTGACCATCACAGATATGTAGTTAAAACAGGATCTTCTCTGGTTCTAAATCCAAACTGTCTTTGACTTATGTGAGAACATTTAGAGAGACTCAGTACAGCCTGGTGTAATGGCACACTCTTAAATCTCAGCACTTGGCTGAGGGTAAACAAGAGACTTGAATTGTGAGTTTGAGATCACTTTGCAGTACACAGCCAGACTCTGTCTTAAGAAAAGAAAGAGTTGTCACATGGTTAAGTGGAGAGATGGTGGCTCACAAGTGTCCTGGCCAGCAGGGCATTAAACAGGGGTCCAGGGAGATCACCTGAAAGAGAAGATGGGGGAAAACAGGCAAACGCCAAGAATGGCAATCTGTCTATAGTCTGATCAAATTGCTGATTTTACTTTTTTCACACAGGGGTTATGTGCACATAGAGGCAGGATGTGGGGAAGGGGATGATACAGGAGCGTAGGTGTTCAGGGGGGAGTACAGATATCTTCCAGAACAGAGTGTCAGCTGGGTGAAGGTTTAGGGGACAGATCACTAGGACTATGATTTCACTTGTCCTTATCTAAGTTGGTACTATCCAACAAGGTTACCTATCTACATGTATTCAGCCTGGCAATTTTCCACCAAAGCTGCTTGTTTACAATAGCTTCTAGGCATCTGTTTCAGTGTTTTTCCACAAAGACCCAAGACTCTGTGTTTAGCAGGCATGTATGTCAGGCCTATTGCTGATTTTTAGGCCTATGGCTGCTTTTAGGCCTTCAGTGTATTAGCAGGGCTGCCCCTGACACACAGGGGCAAAGAGGTGAGCTCCCTTAATCCACCCACACAGTGGCTCACAGCTGTCTGTAACTTCAGTTCTGAGGGATCCCACACCCTCTTCTGGTTCTGTGGGCACTGAACACACATGATGTATAAGTACATATGCAAGTAAGACGTCCCCCAAAAATAAATAAACTTTTTAAAAATTGAAGATAAAAGTCTCAGTGGGGAACATACCTGGAAACAGGAGGGGTGTAGAAGAGAAGAGGAAGAAGGAAATGGGGGGGGCAGCAGAGGGAGGTAAGCCCTCAAGGAGGCTTTAATACAGGAAACAGGAGAATGGTTAAAGAAGCACTGAACAGAAACTGTTTCATATAGGGAAAACGGCAGGAGGCTAGTCAATGAAAATCTTATGCATTTAAAATACTCATGTTTATCCAAATAAAAGCCTCCAACAGGACAGACATTAGAATAATGTCCTAAAGTATGACACTGAGGACTGTCAGCAGGATGGAATGGAAAAGAATGAAGAGACTTTAAAACACAACGGAGGGGAAAGTTAGCAGGCAGGAATTATAGGACCATGAGTTCCTGTTGCTTTTCAAAAAGCAGTGAAATAGACACAAGAGCTGGTGATACATCAAAACCTCAAAGAAATCGTTACCACATTTAAAATATAAACACTAAAATATCTAACATATCATCCAAAATTAGAAAGTGATGGGTGTGTGTGTGTGCTGTAGGGGAGGAGGAGGGGGAGGATTACTCAGCAGTGTAGTGCTTGCTTTGACTGTGCAAAGACCTGGGTTTCATCCTCAACAATTCAGGGAGAAAACTGAAAACAAGAAAAGAATCTTCTTGGTAATTTAAAAGAAAAAAAAAACCCTATGGAATACCAAATTCTAAAAGACTATATAAAGTAAGATTGTAACTAAACAAAGGGAAGGAGGAAATTAGAAAGGAATTCCAAGGAAACACCAAGAAAGAGAACAGAAAGGAGAGATGGTGGTCGCCTGTGGAGAGTAGGTGGGTGCTCCTAGAGAGCTGGTGGTCGCCCACGTTGAAACTAACCATGGAGAGTCGTCAGACAAGCTCACACCCAGGTACATATAGAGAGGCTCTGTGGCTCAGTACAAAGTGTCTGCTAAGCTAAGAATAGAGAGTTAATCTTTACCCTCTAGTATTTATTAAAATAAAAGATGTTTCTACACTGACAACGTAAAATTTAAAATGAAATCATGTAAAATATAAGTATATATATAATTTAGAAGTAATAGGATAGGTATTTTCTGACATAAAACTCAAGGCTACAATATAAGACTGGTGAATTTGAATAAATTAAAATATACAACTTCTGAATGTGGAAAATTAAATAAAATTAAAATTTTAATTAAATTTAATTAATTAGTAAAATAAAAATTAAAAATTAAAAAATTATATTAAAACCAACTACAGACTAAGAAACTAAACGCAGCAGAAACAGTCTTTAATATTATAAAGCTTTCACATGACTCAATACCAATCAATAAAAATAAGTTACCAGCAAAACATTTAGGGAACATGTCAAATTAAAATGGCAATGATATCCATTTTTGTAAAAAATGGTACTTATGTTGCTGTCAGGACTGGAAATTATCATTTTACAAGTAAACTGAAAAGTTTAACTATCTGCAGTTTGCTTAGTTTAGTTTTAACTGCAGAAGGGGGTGTAGCACGTATGACGAACATGAGTAAGTATGTCCATGGAGACCAGACGGGACACCAGCTCCACTGGAGCTGGAGTTACAGGAGGTTGTGGGCCACCTAATGTGAGTGTTGGGAACCCAATTTGGCTCCTCTGCAGGAACAGTACATGTTCTTAACCACTGAGCCACCACGCCACCCTCTGGCCCCTACATAGTTTCACATTTACTTTTTTAGAATTCCATATACATGTACTAGGTTAACTTCATTTGCACCCACTTCACCTCCTCTGATTCTGTGTCTGTGTCCCTCACTCCCTCAGAATTCATCACTTCTTTGTGTGTGTGTGTGTGTGTGTGTGTGTGTATGTTTTCTGTATGCAGCTGAAACATAGTTTACACAGTATGTACACACACAGGTATGTATGTAGAAATTCTACTTGCAGTGTCTATTTAGTGTTTATAATGCTGGGCACTTGGGATCACATGATCTATCACCTGACCCACCCTGGAGAACACTATCTCTTCCCCTCTAACCTGCATTCATCCTTCATGTAAGAGTGGAGCCTTGTAAGACAGACTTCCCCCATCTGCTTTGTATTGCTAACTGATACTGTCATTGTTCAGGTCTTGATTAGGCAACCCTGCTGTGAGGAATTCAGGATACAGCTTCCTTTTCTTTTAGAAGATACTATGTTGCAGCAGGCCTCCTGGTCCTCTGGCTCTCAGTGCTTCCTCCTTCAAGGCACACTCTTCCATGGAGATCCCTGAAGCTTCAGTGAAGGGCTTGTCTTGTACATGTATCAGCGGCTGGGCACCCTGCAGTCAGCTGATCTGTGCATTTTGAGCAGCTGTGGATTTCTGCCATGGTCTCTGCTTCTGGGTAGAGGGCTAAGGGCTGCACCTAGACTTTTAAGTCTAGGAAGTTGTCACAGACAAATAACTTATAAAATGTGCAATAAAGGGTTATGTAAGGATCTTCTCACAGTAATCTTAAGAGATGATGGCAGTGGTCTCCGGGCACAGCAGTGAACAAGTTACAAAGGAATGATGAAGAAAACAGATTGCAATGTAGCCATTGATAAAGAAACATCAAAACACACCAGCTTGTATATAAACATATGCTGGTAATAAGAATAAAAAAGTAGGTGATGCTGGATTATCATTCAGTGTGTTCATTGTTCCTTTCCTATGAATATATCAGTCATTTAGCACATAATATCTCCATAAATATGGTAAGTGTATGAACTGTGAAGTACAATTATTTATCTAGGTAATCACACTGAAAATTAATTGTAAACACAAACTCTACAGTTTAAACTAAAGCATGAAGTTCAATCTTAATATATACAATAAACTTTAATAAAATACACAGGATATGGGGCTAGGGAGATAGCACAGTAGATAAGGGCATTGCTATACATGAGAGCCTGAGTTCATCTCCAGAACTCACATAAAAAAAGCCAGTGTACAGTGCATGGGATGAAAGCTTGTAATCTTAGGGGAGCTAGAGGCAGGTGGATCCTAGGGCATATTGAGAAGCCAGCCTTGGATAGTTCCTAGTCAACGAGGCTCCTGTCTGAAAAACACATTGGATGGCAACTGAGGAGGATTGCCACTGGAGGCTGTCCTCTAGCTAAACACACACACACACACACACACACACACACACGCCCCTGCAAACATGAGTATCTTAGTAACTGTTCTGTTGTTTGGAGACAACCTGAGCAAAGCAACTCTTATAAAAGAAAGCCTTTAGTTGGGGGATGATTTACAGTTTCAGAGGTTAAGTTTCTAATCATCATAGCAGGGAGTCTGGCAGTGGGCATGGTGTTAGACAGTAGCTAAGAGCTACATCTTGATCCACACACAGAGAGGGAGTGAGACATGGTCAGCCTGGTGTGGGCTTCTGAAACCTCAAAGCCCACTCCCAGTGGTTCACTTCCTCCAACAAGGCCACGCCTCCTGATCCTTCTCAACTACTGCTTCTCCCTGGTGACTGTGCATTCAAATATGTGAGCCTAGGAAGGCCACTTTTATTCAAAGTATCATACATGATCATTCACATACATGCATAACACACACACACACACGACAGAATATATATCATAGAGATGACTGAGATACCTACAGAAATAATGGGAAGATGGAATTTTTATATTAAAATTATCAGTGATTTTACATTTCTTCTTTTCATGGTTTTCACATGATTCATTGGCAATGAATACTTCATTCTGGGAAAGAAAAAACAAGCTTCATGCTCTGAAACCATGGAACTTTAAATTTTAGAAGAATACCTAGTTTATGAAAAATGGTCATAGAACATAATATAACATTATAATATAAGACAAGGACTTGGGTAGACCATAATAAACAAAATTACCACAAATATACATGCAGGAGCTCAAAGATCACACAATAATATTAATCTATAATTTGATTTTACTAAGTGAGTAATAAAATTATTTTTATCTCCTTGTAATATTCTCTATTTTCCAGATAGTCTACCCAAAAAATAGTATCTCTCTTCTGTAACCAGGAAAAAGCACGACAGGAAAAGAATGGAGAAGATGCCTTTGCTCTTAAAAACTAGGAAATGGATGGGTGGGCTGAAGGTCAGGCCACAATCCTTAGCAGATTGTCTTACTCTGCAGGAATTTACTCTCATCTTAAACTCATCTGTCCCTCGAGGACACAGTTTCTGCAACTGTTCGTGCTCTGCTCTGAACATCATTAAAATATTAATGTGCTCTTCTCGTGTAGGCCTCTTACAATGCCCACTTTCTATCTGAGCCATGAGTCTATACTTCTCCAGTCTCTAAAAGATCAAGAAGCTCGCCCAAGGTGACAGGTACCCAACTTGTCGGTGGAGAGGCTGAGGTGCAGGAGTCCTGGCTCCTGGGCTCATCTTCTCAGAAAACAAGGTCTTCAGATCTCTGGGATAAATTCTGAATATCTGTGCTTTATGCCTTCCAAATCAGAGTCAAGGACATTGTTGACCATTTGGTTAGGGACCCTGCTCTAAAAAGCCTTCAAGGCCTCCTGCCTCATGAAGAGAGGACTGAACCATGAGTTATACATCAGGGTGGCCCTTAAGAGGGGCAGCTAAGGGATATTTAAAAGCTACTTTTTCTTTAATTACTGCCCTGCATTGCTGGTGAGGTTGAGCCTTCGAGAACTGCAGAACCAGGGAAGCCTGTCTTTGGCTATCATGAAGTCTCCTGACTCATGTGTAATGTACCCTAGAATCTGACAAGCTCCCTCAACCCCAGAGCTACAAACTACATCACAAATGCTAGCCATTCACACCTATGCAAGTCATATGTACATTTCATTCAGGAGACATTCTGCCAAGGATCCTTCCTGGTGCAGACCAGAAAACAGATTTCAACAATCTATCAGAGTCTAAGCAGCAGAGCGTTGAATAACCCACAGTAGGTTCTAAAACACATCAGAACTGCTTTTTAAGAAGTAAGTTTCCATGAACTATTAATGAAACAGCTTTGCTGTTTTGGAAAAGAAAAGTCTTCAAGTCTAGCATTTGAAATTTAATCCAACACAGAACTCTTTAAACACCAAATCTAACATCCTGAGCACAGTAAACACCGAGTCCAGAAAGCATCATTAGCCTAAGTTAAGAGCGAAGTGTTTGCCGCTCTTTCTTCTCATCATGAGAGAGACTGCTCAGGGGAAATGTTAGCAAGTCCATGCCATGTGAACCTCATAAATATATGACTCTCACTACCTTTAAGTATCAATCACATGAAAGAAATGAATTCCCTGGCAACATTCTTTTTACTTTGCTAAAAGACCTCTCTCAACTAACACGCTCAACTTAAGAAGCAATGAATTCAAATTAACTCCTCGATAATTTGGTGCGCTGTTTACATTTCGAGGTATGTAACTGTCCATTTTAATCTCCTTCCAGAAGGAAAACTGGAAGCACTTGAGGTCTTTCTGCTTCCAGGCCCACAATCATGTTGCAGAAAGAAAATAGAAAGGCTCTCCTGAGAGCCTCCAACTCCACCATGAATTCCTCTGTACTCATAATGCTGACTTTCATGTTTTAGAATTTTAGGGTACTGAGACAAGTCTCTTTTGGTGTTTAAGGAACGTATATTCACTTCAGAGGAAACCACCATTTCCTGCTTTGAAAGACAAAACAATACACTGGCGGGGATGGAGATGCAGAGGCACACTAATTGATGGCTTTCTAAAGACAGTGGGATGCTGAGTGGTACTACCCCTCATCTTGAGTGTCAAATTATCTCTTCACTAGGTTGACCCAAGCTGGATATTTTGTGTTTCAATCCATCTTTAATCAAGTTAATGAGGACAGTTTTCAGCTAGTAACAAATGATACATTTTATTCAGGCCAATACAAGAAAACTAGAAAATCCAACTATTGTGAGAAGAGGAAACACAGTATCAGTTTGAACTAGGTTAGGATGGAAGACATAGTATCAGTTCCAACTAGGTTAGGATGCC
Organism: Grammomys surdaster; assembly: GCF_004785775.1. Taxonomy (NCBI): domain Eukaryota; kingdom Metazoa; phylum Chordata; class Mammalia; order Rodentia; family Muridae; genus Grammomys; species Grammomys surdaster. The sequence goes on along the minus strand of NW_021605170.1, from coordinate 2,554,896 downwards.
TAGTTTAAACCTCACACACATCGAGCGCATGAATCAGAAGCAAGGGTTAGTTAACACTAACCGCCTAGCACATAAGAAAAGCTGTCAGCAAACGCAGGTCTATTTAGGAACACTCTAAAAAGCTGCAAGTTTGAGCTAATTTAAAGTTGGCTGCTTTCAAAAACAACGTGATCAGATATTTACTTTCAAGTTATATACCCATGTGGTAAGAATGGTCATTAGGACAGAAAGAGGGTAGCCAAATGCTATAGTCCACTTGTATAAAGATAAATGTTGTACTGCTTATGAGATATGGCTGTAGTCACTGAGAAAGCATGGTAAACAAATATAGACTCATGGTACAGAACACCATTCCAGAAAGAAATCTATGTGTCTGTAGCCATTCTCAATGATCACACACACACACACACACACACACCAGACAGACAGACAAAAATGCTGAAAAAGGACAGTATCTCCAGTAAAGGAAGATCGGACACCGACCTGCAAAGTATCCCTTTTGGACCAGGACACTCATCTCTCATCATATACAAAGGTCACCTCAAAGTGAATCAAATTCCAAAAATAAGACTCCCAAATAGACATTTTTAGAAGAAAACATAAGGAAAAACACTTCAAGATATTATCTAATTAATGTCCATTACGAGCTTGCACAGTCTAATACACATGCATACAATTCATTATACATTACAGCATGATACAGAATGTCAACAGGCATTAAAAGACTACATTTCACCAATTTTCAGAGAAATACAAATCAAAACCACCATGAAAGCCAGGTGTGGCAACAAAGTCTGGGCTAAACAGCAAGTTGAAGGCAAGCCTGGGCTGCATAGCGAGACCCAGCCTGAAGCACACACACAGAATGGGTGTGGTGGTGCATCCTGCAGCTCTTGTTACTTATGAGGCTGAAGCAGGATGATTAAATCTGAAACCTCAAGACCAGCCTAGGAAAAATGCAAGTTCATATCTTAAAAATGAAAACAACAGAAACAACAGGAAAATCATCAACCACTAGATTTTAGTTGGAATTATCAAAACTGCAAAAATGGCAAAGGCCACTTACATATGAAGGAAAGGGAGTTCACACACTGAATTCCACATGAAAGGCTACTGTCTTAATTAGCATATCTGTTGCTGTGATAAAACATAGTAACTTAAAACATAAAACAAAAGCAACTTGGGGAGGAAAGGGTTTGTTTGGCTCACACGTCCAGGTTCACAGTCCATCCAGGAGGAACCTAGGGCAGGAACCTGGAGGCAGGAACTGAGGCAGAGGCCACGGAGGAGTCCTTGGAGGAATACCAGGCTGCCCCTCATGGCTTGTTCAGCCTGCTTTCTCACATAATGCAGGACCACATGTACAGGGATGCCACAACCCACACTGAGCTGCACACACACACAAATAGATAATCAAGACCATGCCCACAGACTTGCCCACAGGTCAATCATATGGAAGTATTTTCTTATTAAGGCCTCCTCTTCCCAGATACGTCCAGATTTGTGTCGGGTTGATAGCAACCATTACATCTCCCCAAAAAACCTCCGAAACTAGTATTTTATTAGTAAGCAGTAAGTCTATGACTCTTAATGTGAAGTCCACAAGGAAAACGGGAGTTGTTTCGTTTGTGAGAGAATCAGAAGAGTGCAGCATCAGGTGACAGCATCGGTCACAGCAGCAGTCTGGTCATTATTTGAGGGAATGTCTTTGCATGTGTATATTTTGTTCTTGTTGCAGAGAATTGCTAAACACAGATAAGCAGTTGCAAATAGTAAGGGGTGCCCTGAAGTTAAAAAGATCATTGGAGTTTTATTCCAAGACATTGCCTGACTTAACCTGGCACCCAAAGCTAACACATCACTGCTCTCCACAGCTGTAAAATTCAGGTCCTAACACTTTTGTTTATTACCATTTTTCAAACAGATTTTTTTTTAATTTAAAGGAAATTTTAGCATACAGCGAGAGTTAATTACATGCAAAGTATATACAAACTGTCAAGTGTTCCCTCAAGTTTTAGAAAAATCTTTTCCCTACAAATCTCAAACCTGTGCTCTTTCTAAGAAAGACCATATGCCCTGATGACTCCTCCTTCCAGCAAAATGGTTGGCTCAAATCAGCCTAACCCTGGCTCCTTCCTGGTAGTGTGTCTCTAGCGGTCAGCCCACAGATGTTTCCTTTCCTCTTTGATGATGGAATGAGAAGAGCAGAGGCCTGGATGTGGGTGGAGAAGGTGTTTGCGGTCCTGAAGGGTGTGTAGCCAAATGACTGAGACAAACCACCAAGAACAGAGCGGGAAGCTGGTGACAGCTCAGTGGATCAAAGTCCATGCTTCTGACCATCCTCCACAGCCAGCTGCAGATAACCATCCCTGAAGGTGGGTTATAAAAGCCAAGGATTTCTATCCTCCCTCTCACATAGTATAAACTAAAAAAGGGTCTAGTATCCAAATATTTACACACAAACATAAAAATATAATTGCAAATCTGTGGGTGAAAGTCTAGAAGAATCCTAGACAGCGGACCTGGGCAGGGTCGTGATGGAATCTGCCAAAGGCAATGTTGTTTCTCATTTTAGTGACTGAGCAACAGCAGCCCCATTTTCTGAGATGGAACCAAGAAGGGTCCAAGCCTATGTGAGGAGACAATGACTTCAGCTCTGAATGTCTACAGGATGTCTATATATCCAACAAGCAGTTGCAAATGGCTACTTAGCATCCACATATTTAATAGGGATCACAAAGATACTCATAGAAATGTAAATTATGGTGCTGGAAAGACAGATCAGCAGTTAAGAGCTCTTGTGGCTCTTCTGGAGGACCTGAACTTGGTTCTCAGCAGTCACAGAGGGTGACTTTGAAACTACCTGAAGGTCCAGGTCTAGGGAGCTGATGCACTCTTCCAGCTTCCTCAAGCACCTGCACATGTGTCTCACACACACACACACACACACACAGAAAGACACACACATACAACTCATACACTCACACACACACAACTCATACACACTCACACACAACTCACACTACACTCTCACACACATACACACTAACACACACTTACACACACAACTCACACTTTCATACACTCACACTCATATGCACTCTCACACTAACACACACTCACACAATTCACACACATGCACACACTCACACACAGAGAAGGTGGGGGAGACAGAAACAGATTAATAAAAAATAAAAGTTTTATAAAATAAATATAAACTATATCTCTTTACACCTGTTGAATATCAATATTTACATTAGCTTTCAGGCAATCTGGTGAGGATGCCCAGGGATCTGAATTTAGAATATGTGATCAAACCAGATGAGGGCAATGCTGGAAGTTCTGGTCTACATTCACAATGTATTTAGGACACCTAGAATTGAAGTGTAAATAACAGTAGACGGTATCAAGATTCTGCTATGACTGGCAGTTTGCAAGTAATTGGGCTCTGATTCTGAGGGGAAAGGCAATTCCTTATTCTCTCTGGAGGCGCAGAAACCTATGGTCTCTTTCTTCACACAGCAGAAGGAATTACAAATCATGTGCTCTTGAACATACACTCTCTCCTCTGTTTTTATTACATTTTAAATAAGACTTTAAAAATGCTAACTTATCAGAAATACACCAGAGAAAACAGCAGCAGCGTGGCTGTAACCCCCACTAATGAGGCACTAATGCATAATTACTGTAATACACGCACTTCTCTCCACAGACGAGTATTTATAAACACTGAAACAGTCTAGTTTGCAGTGAAGCCTGTGCACAGATTGTTTTTCTCTTGTGGTTTGTCCCTTCTTCTTATTGTGGTAATATTTAATGAATTTCACAGGCTCTGCTCTTTCTCTGGAAATACTGAATGAACCTGTACACAGAGTGTGTGCCTCCTATGGATGTAGAGCCGCTGCACCAGGACACCAGTGAGAGCATCTCCTACTAAGGATGTAAAGATGCTAAACCTCGACACCAGTGAGAGAGCTCACCCACCCCCATTTCACACGCAGTGTTGGACTTAGTGACTAAAAGCAAACACTGCTCTTGCAAAGAACCAGAATTTGGTTCTCAGTACCCCTACAGGGTGGCTTACAGGACGCCCTGTAATTCCAGCTCCAATACTGTCTTCTATCCTTGCATGCTCAAATCCATACACACACACACACACACACACACACACACACACACACAATTAAAAATAAAATCTTTAAACATTCATAATTGAATGAGAATGCAACATATTAAGACCTTCTGGTTGACAGGAATAATTCCACAGACAGACAAGTAATTCCACACACAGAGGAGGGAAGGAGGGAAGGAGGGAGGGAGGGAGGGAGGGAGGGAGGGAGGGAGGGAGAGAGAGAGAGAGAGAGAGAGAGAGAGAGAGAGAGAGAGAGAGAAGAGAAATAACCAGGCTTACTTGCACACATACAAACTGTGATCTCACCTTGAGAGTTTACTAAAGTGAGATCTGTTTCCAAACTCCATCACGTGTCTGTAATTCCAGTGTTGGGGAGCTGGAGACAGGAGGATTCCTGGCACTACTGCTCAGCCAGCGTAGCCAAGTCAGCAAGCTCTAGGTTAAGCTTTTAGGTTAACCTAGGTTTTATCTAAAAACAAAAAAACAACAACAAAACAATTAAAAACAGGTAGGGAACAATTGAGGAAGACAACTGACCTTGATTTCAGGCTTCCACAAGTGCACCCACAAGCAGTAGCTGAGTAAATGAACTCAGAGGCTAGAAAGCCTTTGTGCTCATGGTTTCAGTCCCTGGTTGTTTCTGGAGTGTGATAACGCAGTACTCACCTGGGAGCCTCTGGGAGCTGTGGACTCTTCCCTTGCTGGCACCTGGGAAGCAGGAGAGGAAGGGGCGGGGCCCTAAGATCCCCTCATAGGCCAGCCCTTAATGACTCTTTGCACTAGACCTACCTCTCATTGGCTTCACAGCTCCCAATCAGTAACCGGCTCCCAATCAGTAAACTGGCAACCACACTTTTAGTACAGGATCTCTGAGGGTCACTACAGATCAAAACTATAAAACCAGTTTGTGTTCTAAATTGAGTGTAACTTTTCCAAACCCAAAGTAAGTTTCCCCTTAAAAATAATGGATTTTACCAGGTTATAGTGGCACATGACTTTAATCCCAGCACTCAGAAGGCAGAGGCAGGCGGATTACTGAGTTAGCTACAAAGAGCAACCCTGTCTCGAACAACATTAATTAATTCATTTATTAGTTAATAATTGAATTAATTAATTATTGATTCATTAATATATTTGTTAAATGATCTTGAGCTCATATCCTTTCATTTTAATCGTTGTCAATACACCCTGTGATCCTAGCCCTTATAGACAACTTCCACAAAAAATGTTTTTACGTTGTGACTTAAAGATTGAATCATTCAGTTTATCAGGAAAGCCCCCTCTCAGAGGCACTACCAATGGAACGTGACGCTTGTGAGAGTACCGGTCAGTTACAGCTAGTGGCAATAACCTACACATCACTAAAGAACAGCAGAGAGTCCCCTACTGCCAGTCCTTAAAGCTCACAACAATATGTACCACAGAGGAGAAACTCCAGCCCACATAGTCTCAGAGAGGCTAGGTGCAGAGGTAAATGCTTACTAGATCAATGAGTGGACTTGAAAGAGGAAGTTCAAGGTTGGGGTTATGGCTCAGTGTGCAAAACAGTGCTTGATACACAAGCATTAAGGGTCAGAGTTCGGATCCCCAGCCTTCACATGGATGCCCCAGCAAGCACGGCAGAACACCTGGAAACCCAGCACGCAGGGAATAGAGACAGCAGTTCCCCAGCAAGCTGGCTAGCTAGACTAGCTGAATCAGCAAGGTCTGGGTTGAAAAGAGAAACCTTGTCAGGTGAATAAATAAGGTGAAGAGTGAACAAGGAAGACTCCCAACGCCAGCCTCTGGCCCCCATGTGCACACACACATATGTGCATGCAGGCAAACATACATGTGCATGTGCACACATACCATATGAACACATAAATCAGAAGATCTAGAGAGAGAGAATTCAAACTGTGTAGAGCCTTTTCGTGGAGTACAGACTGTTCAAACCTCAGCTCGTTTCTCACTGCCTAAATGTCCTGTCCTGCAGAATCAGTCTGTTACCTTGACAGGTTCTTTTGTACAGATTGTATTTACCTGAATTATTAATGCTGCTTTGTTTGTGCCGTATCTTAATTTCCCCCTTTCGTTCACCTGTCGCAAGTGTTTTGAATCACGTTTTAGGAGCTAGTGAACAATGTGTTTCTTTTAGGAAACTGGATGGTGTCACCGGTGGGTTTTTTTCTGCTGCTAGGAGATTACTCTGTTTTCTCGGTTTTGAAAAAGTGAACATGTCTTGTTTTCATAAACTGTCAGTCAACTTTAAACTGTATTGAATGGATAAAAGATCGGCTTTAAAGTATGGATTGTATGTCAGATAAGAAAAAACATAATACATGGAGACTCCAGGGGGCAAGGAATTCTCAATAAGAAATAAATGCCTGCAGGAAAATTCCTCAGGCTGACAGAAATAAACAGCAATTAGTAATACTCATGAGACTATTATTTTGGTCATACAGACAAGAACTTTTTTTTTTTTTAACTATCACCCTATATAGAACACAGTGGCCATGCCCGAAGCCTGTTCCATTTATCTGGGTTCTGTTGAAGCAAAAGTTGTGAATAGAAATACTCAAAGATGGGAAGCCAAGAATGGTAACGCTCAAACTATAATTTCAACACTCTGAAGACCAAGATGGGAAATTTGTGAGTTCAAAGCCAGCTGAGCTGCAGAGTGGAGGAGGGGTGATCTCAGCACTTGTTATCTTCCAATGCTAACATGCCCAAGTCCCCTGTGTGAGCCCCAAAACCATTCTCAGTGGTAGGGACTATAGGAAGACAAATTCTTCAGCTTTAAGAGTAAATGAAAGGGGAGTTGGCACTCAGATCCTTGTTGAAGTGTGACTGTAGGGAGGCGGAGAGATGAGTCAACAGTTCAGAGCAGTGGCTGCTCTTTCAGAAGACTTGGTTCCCATCATCCACCTGTGCCTCACACCATCTGTAATTCCAGAACTAGAGGACCCTCTTCTGGCCTCTGTAGGCAACAGGCACCCAAGTGGTACAAAAACAATCATGCAGAAAAACACACTCATACACATAAAATAATTTGAATGCACTTGAGAGCTTTCTTCTTTGCACCATTTTTACAATAAACTAAACTGAAATGACTAAAGAGAAGAGAGTAAGTCCGGGTTTCTGCAAAAGAGGCTTGAAACTCCAGAAGAGCCATGTCTCAGCAGTTCCCACTGAACCAGCTGTGATCAGCTGAGATGTACAAAAAAAAAACCAAAACAAACAAACAAAAACCACAAATGTACAACACCATACAAGCTCATTCAGAAGAAAAAAACTTCTCCATCTTTGATTTCCTTCCGAAAGATAAAATGAAAGGGACAGCAATACATATTTTAAGCTCTGTGAATTCACAATGGGGCTTTAGAATAAAGAGGAAAAACTTTTGAACTAACAAAGGTCCATCACTGCACACATCTTTTTGCACAAGTACCTTGTAAAGGAAATGATGCTAGCTAGAAGGACCAGCTGGCTTAGCCACACCTTCAGAAATAAACAGTGCATCTCAGACTGTATCAATCCAGCTGGAATAGACCATCATTGACTTCTCTCGGATCTCTCCTCTTCCCACATACAGCTGTTTTCAGTCCAACGTGTTGGAAGAGCATCGGCTCACTGCTCACACCTGAGTGTATCTTTGTACTGTCCCAAAGCTCAAAGTCGACAAATCCCATTAAATTGATTAAAGTGGTCCCAGGGACTACCTAGGCTTTCACACTGGCCTTAGATGAAAGACCAAGGAAGCCTCCTTCTGAAGGCGCTTCAGTCTGGGATGGGGAAGTTATTTGGATGAGGTGTCGAGTTTTGTGGATTTTTTGATGGATTTATTTTTATATTTTTCTGTAATTTTCAAAGAGGTCAACAAAGACACAAAGGCTCTTCCGTCAGAAACAGAGAAGTGGCTTTTATTACAAATGATTTCTAATTGCGCCTTTGTTCTAAAAAGGTAGCAGTGACAGCTTATGAAGCCAGCAATCCATCCAGGGCTCTGGAAAAGGGTGCCTGGGTACGTAAGCACTGGTAATGTCCCTAAATTGAACAGGATGGAAGTGGCCTCAATTGAGCTGGAAATCTAAAGGAAGAAATGAGAGCTCTGAAAAACAGACGTCGGATCTGTGAACTGATGATAACCCCAGGACAGAATCAAAGGAGCTCAGTGGAGCACAACACTCTGAGTGCTTATCTCCTCTGTGTGTGTGCATACAGGCAAATGATTGTGTGGGTCCATATGGGTGTGTGTGAGGTACATGTGCACTTGTTTCCATGTGCACATGTGTGCATGTGTGCATGTGCATATATGTCCATGTGGATATGTGTCCATGTGCATGTGTGTGCATGTGCAAGTGTGTCCATGTTTGGGCATGTGCATATATGTGCAAGGATATGGAGGTCTAAAGTCACCTTCTAGCACCATTGCTTGGCAGTCATGCATGTTATGTTTTTAAGACTTTACTTCTATTATTTTTAATTGTTTATGTGAGTGGGAGTGCACATGTGCTCAGGTGCCTGCAGACTGCAGAGGCCTGAGTCATCAGAGACCCTCTAGCTGAAGTTATAGGTTAGCCATCTCCTTATCCAATTGTCTGTTTTCTACCATAGGAGTGACCGGCCCACACTGTCCCACGTTTGGGCACCAGTTAACCCAGTCCGCGCTGCTCCATGCAGCCCCACGTTTGGGGGCCAGGGGCTCTGGTCTGCAGGGTCAGTCAACAGGGTCTGCAAGAGAGTGGGGATGGAGGGGCAAGAGACTTGAAGAATGGAGACAAGACAGAGGGTCTGATCAAGTCCCGTTTATTAAAAGGAAATCCTGGGTATATATAAGCACAAGCAGGGAAATGTCACTGAAGACACTTTACCACGTGAGCCTTGCAGCTGGGGGCACTAAACAACAAAACAAGATATGTGAGGAAAAACATGATGTTTATCAGAGTGTGCTCAGCTGTTGTGGGCTGTTGAAAACAAGTCTCTTGTCAGGGTATATGGTCCAAGATGGCTGCAAAGATGATAGCCACTTTCTGCTAGGACTGGGCTCCCAACATAGGAGGAAAGGGTATCGAATAGTAGCTACAAGGGGTTGACCGCCCTGTGGTTTTTTTGTTTGTTGGTTGGTTTGGATTTTTGACTGGCTTCACAAATCATAGGACCTGGAGAAAAGGACAGATGCTCAACCTAAAAAGATCAGTTTTCTTATCCATAAAAATGAGGAAGCAGGGCAGAGGCTGTAGGCCAGGGGTAGAACACTTGCCTAGCATACAGTAGAGCCCCCAGGTTCAACCCCCAATAGTTAAAAAAAAAGCCAGCAATAATAATTAGCTAATTAAATACCTTCATCTTTGGGCTAGTTAAAAAAAAGCCAAGAGAAAGCTTAAGTATTTAGCATATCCAACACCGGAACTATACCTTACACGTAACTCATTTTAATAATTAACGTCATCTACAAGAAATCTTTTCCTCAGGTTCATGAAGCAAGTTTATAAATAGCATATGATATTGTCTGATTTGCAAGGTTTTACTCTGCAACACCTAGATTTCTGTTATGGTCTGATCATTTTCTTTCTATGGATTGTAAGTCACTCTCAGAATGGTAATACCTTCATCTATAAAATGACAGACATCAACAGGATATCTGTGTCTCTATCACTCTCACTAACACCAACATGAATTATTGCTGTTCCAGACCCATTCCACTTGGCTACAAAAAGGACTTTTATTTTCTCCCCTGGACTCATGGGTCAATAGACAGAAGCTCCGTTCTCCACCTAGCTCTCCAGGACCAAGAGCTTGGAACTACACTGGCTCTTCCTTGCTGGTTTGAAATCCATTAGTGTCCAAGGCCAAGTCCCACTGATACCTGTCCATAAATGGGCTCAGAATTTGACTATTTTATGAGTTCAGTTGTTACCTGTCATGGTTTTCTTGTAGATTAGAAGGTGTTGTGCATATTCTGGTAAAAAATGGTCATCTTGTCACTTCTTACCACTAGAGGCTTAGATCACAATTCTGTTTACCCCTTCCTGCTTTTTTATATTTCTGTACATTATAGTTATAAAGTGACTGAAGATGTGAAAAGACATTACTATTTTGCTCTAGATGATGAAAATTTGTTTATATTTACCCATATCTTTCGTTTTCTTTACTTTTTTTTTCATTTCTATGTGCACGTAGGGTGGGGACATGACACCACGGTGTGTGTGGAGCTCAGAGAGCAGACAGTGTGCTGGAGTCGATCCTCTCTGTCCACCACGTGGGTTCTGGGACTCCAACTCTGGCTTGCCAACTCATTGAGCCATTTGGACAGTCCCAGTCACTGAAGACTCAGGGAGAAGAATGACTTTAACTGTAACCGTTCACAGCTCCGACTCTTTCTAGTGAGCCCTCCTCACGTCGGTGCCAGGCCCTAGGAAGCCAAGTGAGATTGGCTCTAGGCTTCTCTCTGAACGACAGCAACAGATGAAAAGGCCCCATTCCCCAGAATGGTCCTGAGTAAAACAAGCTGTGCTTGCTGTTGTCTCTATGTCTGTGCAGTTTTACAGTTTGACTTCATTACGATTTTAGGCATAAAGCTATATGTCTCTGTAGAAGAAAAATCATGTTCCCACTGACCCCTGGCCTCTCTTCCCTGAAGATGAAAAAGAACTTCACAAAAGTAATGACCACATGGGTCCCAGCAGCTCCTAGACCTAGAAAAGAACAGTGTTTCATCAACCAGGCCATTAGCAATCACTCACACTGACCCGTGTTTTCTCCCCAACTCGATAAAAGTATCAATTTGTGTTCTTTCTCCCCCTCCCCCTCCCCTCCCCCTTCTCCTCCCCCTCCCTCTCCCTCTCCTTTCCCCCACGCACCCCTCTGCTGGCTCCTACAATTCCTCAAGAGAAGATCTCCTTAAAGTGCCAGCTTACAAACCACCAACATGTGAGGTGTGTGTCTTTGCCACCTAGCCCTGTCACTGGCATACATATTTTCCATGGACCCCTTGACCCAAGGTAGCACGTGGTTTAGTTTCATTTGGTTTGCCTAAATAAAACAGCATTAAAAAGAATTAGTCATTACAAAGACTGCACTAGACTGGAAGGTTAATAATTAACTAGGGCTCTGGAAAATACTTAAAACAACCTAACTCCCTAAAACCTGAAGGCGAACTCATGGATGTGAAGTACACTCTGCCACTGGCTACGCCTCCATCCGCTAAGACGGTTTTCTTAGAGACAAGAAGAGGTTCTTCTCCCGGCAGAATTCTTAGCTCATTGGGCCCATATCGTCAAATAGTATTTCAACACGAGTCTAAGTTATAACATTCAAGGTAATTTAAGATTTACACAAACCCCACTTAAAATTTTATACAAATCTTTCTTCGAATTTAGTCATTAACCTGATGGGCTTGTGACTCTGGTTTCAGAAGTCAGACCCCCCCACCCAGAGAATCTGTAGTGACTAGTGTAATCAATACCTCAATAATCAAACTTGAACATTTTATCTCCAGATTTTTGTAGGGTCTGCTAACCAAATAAATCACGGCTTCTTCTCGCCTCCGATATGGCCTATAATATCGGAGGCTTATATTGGCTTGGCCATCAAGGCAAATCCAATGTATAGCTGAGTTTTCTTCACTGTTCTACAGGAGAGAACGGGATTTACCTCTAGGTGGCGCTGTGCCAGTGTCTCCTCCCTTAAGAGTTAATCCAGTGGGGCAGGTCAGGGGCCTGGCTAGGGGCCCAAGCTAGGGGGCAAGTTCACCTTGTGACTTTTCCCTCCCAGAATTCCTGGTCCCTAGCTAGGCCTGGCAGCCCTCAGCAGGCGCAGCTGTGTCTGCCTGACTTTCTGAGTGAATCTTCACTACTGCCTCCTGTCCTTTTCAGTTGCTAGTCAGGGCCTGAGCAGCCTCTAAGCACCCTAGTTCTTCAGGCTTCTTTACTCTCCAATTTCTTCAATATTCACCCCCCATCATGCTGCTCCCGGGTGCTGACCTCCGAGCCTGCCATTCCAAACCTCTTGGCGTTTTCTTTCCTTCCCCTTTCTCCTCCAAGCAGCTCCAGGTTGACAGTTTGTTTGCCTTGGGTTTTTCTTTTGAACTCACAGAATTGCATTTGAGTCCATTCTGGAATTCTTTTACAAATGTAACTAAGATCCCCAGGACCTCAGTTTTCCTAGGCTCACAGTGACTCCACTGGGGTGCCCCAAGATTTCTGGTAACACTTCTTTCCTGCCGTTTGTTTAGTCATGGGAGAACACAAACCCAGTCCTGCACCCTAGATGGCACTGTGCCAACGAAGAGGTACTTTATTGGTTTGTTCGTTAAACACAGCCTCGATATTTAGCGAAGGTTGGCCTCAAACTATCAATCCACTCGATTCAGCCTGGAACTTAAAGGTTTACACCACAGCAGACCTTACACGGAGAATTAGAGGGGGGCGGGGGGGGGGGGGGGGGGGGGGGAGGGAGGAGAAGGGTTTCGTTTAAATAGCTTGATAAGAAGCTATCATTACAATGGAAAAAATGTTCTAAAACTTAAGATTAATGATAATTAATTTGCATTCTGGCAAATTTTTGAAACAATCTAACTCACTGACAAGATATAAAAATCAAGAAACTACACTTTTAAAATCCACAAGCCCTGCTTCTCTCCAAACAGTATGCAGTAGGCATTCGGCCTGCAACCCTTTACCACGAATGCACACTTGTTTGACAAGCCAGATCTGTAACTGCTAAAGAAAAGGGATTTTTTTTCTGACCCCCACAAGTGTGTTGTGTGCACTGTTGTTCTTGATTCCCACCCAGGCCAGGCCAGGCACACAAACAGTGGACACCTCTACAATTCAGACTAAACAGTGAGTGTGAACTTATAGCACTCCCTCCTCAGGTACCCTTACTCTCTTTCTCCTCTGTATTATGAGACCTGCAAGTATTCTCTGCGGACAGTTGAACTTACTTTGTGGGCGGGGTGGAACAAGGTGGGGAAAGTACGGGGGATGTCAACATCAAAAGGAAACAATCCTTCTAGTTTAACTCACTAAAGTGTGTAAGTTTTAACACACTTCTCAGTTGTCATTCTACTCCTGAGACTAACAAAGATCCACAGCGATAGGACCTATCTATGTATCAGTTTGCTTATCCATAAAATTCTTAGGTTTGTGGTAGAGAATAAATGAGATGCTGTGTAGCACAGTGCTTGCTGTACATGCATGGTACTCAGGGGGGGAAATGTGATTTCTTATGTATTCCCAAAATGAGTAAGAATCTTTCTGACACTGAAGCGGAAACATGGTCAATTGTTTCTGGACTTCTCAGCACTTGTTCAAATTTATTAGAATAAAAGAGGCACGCGGCAGAGCTACATCTGTCTTGTATGTGTTTCTGGCCAGCAGTGGCATGTAATGGGGACTTTTAACAGTAGAATAACGAATGAATAAAATTGCTTTCTAGACCTGTCTAAGAACATGCGAAAAAAGAAAATTCCTTTTCTTTATTCGATGCTGGAGTCTTTTCCCCACATGACACAGGGAATCTGTGCCAAAGGCGGTAGGAGGAGGCACGTGAGCACTGTATGCAAGATGGGGCCCTTGCCTTAGATTGACATAGATGTCCTGGGCAATTAGGCTGCAGAGTATCATAATGAATTGGATCCCAAAGCGGGGAGGGCCAACTCACCCTCATCGCCAGGGAGATACATTAAAAATCTGTGAATAGAAGACTTGGCTGAGAACACGTGTCTGGAACCCTTACACAAATGAGCTGTGAACTCACTTTTCAAGTGGCCCCTGGGAGTTGTGAATAACTGGAAGACTTACTGAAAGGCAAGAAACTTCTGGAAGCTAGAGATGACTCACAGATAGTCAGTAAAAACATGAACTAGTAACGGAGTTCGATGGTCCTCCAACATTATCTCTGAGAGGGGGGGGGGTGGCAAGGAGGCATTTAGCAGCTGCAGGAGAAGACAAGAAACACTAAGGGAGGATCATGAGCAGAGCGCATTGTATTTGTTTATATAACATATAAGTAAATGTTTTCATACTTACAAAATTGCAAAATAATAATTGATTTTAAAAATAATAATTAAACACCTATTATATCCAACTTATTTGAGCCTTCATGATGTTTTCTCTACGGGGAAAACAAGAGTCAGGAAGACAGTTCAGCAAATAACCAGAAAGTACACCTTCTGGTAGCCACCTTGAATCTGAGGTACAAATGTGGTGACTCATCACTCCTGGTTGGGTGCCTAGTAAACACTCTCTGAAATATTCGGGGCTGGTACGGTGTGCCCCAGTGATGGACACTTCTCGTTTTTATATCAGGACAATTGGGGGATACCATGCTGCCTCTTTCTGTGTAATGTAGCACACTGGCATGCTCACTGAGGCATACAGCCAGAATGTGTCAGTTTGGAGATGAAAATAATTTTCCTTCTCCAGCAAGATATTTTACACAAAACCATACCTATTTCCAATGTACAGCCTGCTTCTATACCCAAGGGAAGTGGCTTCATGTTGTAATAAATACCTTATTGCCCAGGATCTGGTTTGATCTACCGTCTTTTTAAAGGATAATGATTATTTATTCAGCTGTTGAAAAATCTAGGGAATTTGTGATCATACATTCCCTAATGTGGAGAGCTCAGTCCACTTCACTTTAATCACATAGATATTATGCTGTTGGAAAAAAAATGTACCAGATTCTGCTAGTTTGATAAATAAAACCTTAGTTTTTAAAGAAGAGACAGGCTTTGCATTTGCTGCCATGCCTTGTTGACTGTTACTTGAGTGGGTGCCTGGAAAGGGCCAGGTGGTGTTTATGCAGATGACTGAGCACGTTACAATGTGTTCTTCCTTTTGGATAAAACATTAGTGTATCAGATGTGACAAATCAGATGTTCATCTTCCGCACTTCTGCATTATTTTACATTGAGAATTAGATGGTGTGCTGGCTTAGCTTTTGCCTCCAATTTTTGTTTTCCTGGAAACTAAGTTTATAAATAAAGTTCTCTCTACACTCTGCATAATTACAGTCTCACAGAATATCTAACTGGCTAGGTAACATGATAATTACAGCTATACCTGTCTTGTGTTGTACAAGAGGAAAAAAAAAACCAAACAAGTGTTCTGGGGTAAGCAGGAGTGCACCATTCACGCACTGTAACTGCTATTTAACATACTATCCACTCCTGTGCTCTGGGTGCTGAGGGAAAGCACAGGCTCCTGTAAACATCTTCAGACGAAGCACCTGAGGCCCCAGTACCCAAACAGGAAATCAGTGTTTGCCAAGCTCTGAAAAGCAAGGCTCAAAGAAAATTATTATTCCTTCTAACCCAAAGGCATGCGTTGTGTATGTAAAAATGTTATAAATCAAACTAGAAAATGGTTCCTCCAAATAATTTTAAGTGTTCAGGTATCACTGCCACCTACAGGGCCTGCTGGAGTCTTGCTCCCAGTTAGCAAGACCACACGCTCAGCCTACTCAAGACTCCTGCCATCTCCTCTTCACAGCACCAGGACTCCCATCAAAGACAGGGCTCCCAGATTTCCAGCAAGAACAACTGAAAACTGTTCTGTGCATGACAACTTTATGTTGTCTGTTCTGAATTGGGCTGGCCACCAGTGAGGCACACCAATAACAAGAAAGCACCAGACTAGCTCCAGGGCTCCAAAAAGTTCTATCGGTATCTTAGGTCAACAAATCCATTGCACACACATTCACAGGATTTCCTTCACTTGCAGATCAACATAAGCCCGTTCCCCACAGTCAGACAATGGAGGAGATGTAAGGGTGGTGAGCACTATGGATGGAGGGAGACAAAGTGAGAGACAGATGAAGAGATGCTGCTGAGCCCTTGGCGACAGGTAAGAGCAAGAATGTCAGGGCAGATGAGCAAGGAAGAAGGGTCGCCATCCAGGGCTCTGAGGAGATGACTTACAGGATGGCTAATCCTGGTCGTCAATTTGACTGGATCTTGAAACGGCTACAGGGCAGGCCACTGGACGCTCAGGAGAAGGATTTTCTTGATCAGAATATTTAACATGGGAAGACTCACTCTAACTGTGTGTGGTGGTTTGAATAGGTTTGGCACCCACAGACTCATGCATTTAAATGCTTGACCGACAGGGAGTGGCACTATTAGTAGGTGTACCCTTGTTGGAGTAGGCATGACTTTGTTGGAGGAAGTGTGTCTCTGTGATGGTGGGCTCTAAGGTCTCCTATGCTAACCTCTGCCTAGTGTGGAATTTCAGTCTTTTCCTACTATCAGCTTTCAGGGAGCATGTAAGAAAGGGAAGGCAGGATAGGTGAGACACACATGGGCCCTAACTTTTCAAAGCTGTAACCTGAGTACCCGCATTCTTTTTACCTCATTCATTTTACCAGTAGTTACAGCATGTCGATCATTTGTGTAACATGCCTTTAAGTAGTCTGCTCTTGTTCACAGTTTTTAGTTACAAAGTTTGTAACAGAATTCATAAATGAACCGGCACATGCTTTTAGTCCCACCACTCAAGAGGCGGAAGCAAGTGAATCTACAAAGTGAATTCTATAAACAACCCGGTCTACAAAGTGAGTTCCAGGACAGCTAGGACAGAGAAATCCTGTCTCAAGAACAAAGCAAAACAAAACAAGAATTCATAAGTGAAGTTGAGTGAAAAGGACCCACCTGCCAAGCGCCAGTTAGCTAATAAGACTGAATCTTCCCCATTCCCACATCACTCCGTTCCCATCACCTCCCCAAACAGCAGCATCAACATGGGACCATATGCTTAACACACAAGCCTGTGGGGAACGTTTCCTATTCAAACTGTGGCGGCAGGCAAGGTCTGAGCTCCATTCAGACTTCAAGTGGTTCCTGCAAGCTAGCCAGCCTGCTGCCTGCCTTTCTGGAACAGGGAAGAAGCCAGGAGGGATACTAACAAGCAACAAAGCTCCCATGAGGGTAACAGGCCATAGTCCTTCTAGGATTCTCAGATGTTTGTGTAACATCTAAGGGTTGTCTAGATTTGCAGTAAGAAGGGTGGAGCATGACCTTTCTGTACCTTTCACCCACTGGTATAAGGGCTACCCTAAGAGTGTATCAATTCCCATGTTCTTTAAGCATTCATGGGAAAGTAGGCCATCCATGGCCTTAGAACTGGTTTGCTAGCAAAGCAACGGAGGTGACAGATTGTGGAGACCTCTAAGTCTAGGTATGGTGCCTTTGTGCTTCATCTGAATATATGCAGAATCCACCAGAATCAGCACAGAAAAGCATGGAGAATTTCTCTACCTACAGTAGATACCAGAATTGCAAAGTGATTCCTAAAAACCAAGATAACACTGTAAAATCTTTAAAAACTATACTAACCAAACTGAACCAAGACCAGAGAAGCCAAGTCAGAAGGGAGGGAGGGAGAAGAAGGAGAAAGAGGAAGAAGAAGATGAGAATCAGCAGTGAAAGGAGAAAGCACAGTAAAACTTCTAGACAATAAAAGACCAAGAGGAAACACTACAAAAAAAGTTCCGAGTATCAATTTAATGACGGAAATGAAGGAATTCTTCAAAAGATACTAAGTACCACTAAGTAGCAAAATTCAATCAAGAGAGACACACAAAGTATTCTCTTAAGCAAGTAAAAATCTGTTAAATAGTAGAACAACTCAAAGCTTTCCAGTAAAACAAACTCCAAAATCAGGTGGCAGGCTTGGAAGATTCTTAGTCCTTGAGAATATCATATATGTAGACAAGTTATTTTTATTGTGCTCACCTTCCTCTGCCCCTGCCAATCCTTCCTATCACATCTCCTGCAATTTCATGTCCTTTCTTTATGGCCCACTCTGTCCACCCTGTGCTATCTGTGTGTTCATGTTAGCCAATAAGCCTAGGCAACTACTAGAGTCAACGGTCCTGAAGAAAACTGAGTTCCTGTGGGGCAGCATTCAGTTGTCAAAGCTCCTGAATTCTGACTGGCTTGATCTTGTTCAGGTCTTGCGCAGGCAACCAAAGCTGCTATTAAGTTTGCAAGAGCTAATTGAATGATTAAAAAAAAAACTTATTGCTAATCAACTTATGAAGCCAATCAGACGATGATACAAGAAAATTACTGACCGAAATTCCTTATGGCTATAGATCTAAAATCACCCCACAAAGCTTTCACAAATCAGACTTTGTTATATGTGCACCAGTTCAACACAACTCAGTAGGGCTTGTCTTAGGAAAGCCCTGCTGCTTCCCATGCTTCCCATGGGAGAAGCAAGCAGCACAACCTACCCATATTACAGAGCAGACAGGAAAAGCCACTCGACTGTACTACATGATGGAGGAAAAAAAATCAACATCCATTCATGATTTTTTTTAATGAAAGGAAGAAACTCCTCAGCAAAATAAAAATAATAACTACTTTTCCTAGTGCGAGGAAAGATACATAAAAGGCCCCCAGGCATGATGGCACATGTCTGTAAGCCACCCATGCAGGAGGCTGTGGCAAGAGAAATTGAGAATTTGAAACCAGCCTAAGCTTCATGATGAGTGTTTGTCTCAAAAAACTAAGTATATATTAAAGAACTAAATTCAGGAATTCATGTTGCCCATGTTAAGCTGTAGTTCTATGCTATAGCAATAAAGACACTGGTAATACATAACAGGCTAGACACATTAGAATATTCAGAAATAAAGCAACATAAATCTAGTTGATCAATTTTGGACAAATGTACAAAGCCAACTTAGCATAGAAAGAGCAGCCCTTGCCAGCAGATGGACATACAATGATGGGGTCTCCATATTCAAACCTTCAGTCTTCACCTGCACTTCTGCAAATGTCCGCCCCCAAATTAGCCAGCGGCCTACATGTAAAAGTCAGAAGAAACCTGGGAAAACTCTTTACACCTTTAGATTAAAAAGTTCCCAGGTACAACAATTCATTTTAAAAGCTTGTATGCTGGGCTTTATAATGCCTGTCATAGAACACAGTATTTTAGTTTTGATAAAGAGAGGAAGGAGACACATCGTAAACTAGTTAATAGCACTAGACTCTAAATCACATAGATGACAAAATAATTGTCCACAGACTAGGTTAAAAATCTTTTGAAAAATCAGCAAGAGAGAGAGAGAGAGAGAGAGAGAGAGAGAGAGAGAGAGAGAGAGAAGAAAAAAGTAAAAGAAGAAAGAAGAGAGAAAGAGAATAGCAATTACCTGATTTTTTTCTATGTTGCTTGGAAACCTAATTTTTTTACATATAAACAGTACAGAATTGAGACTGTAACTCTGCTGGTAAAGTCATTGCCTGGTATCACAGAGCCCTGACTTTGATCTCCAGTACTTCACAATGGGGCATGATGCCACACACCTATACAATCTCAGTACTTGGAAGGTAGTGAGACGGGAGGATCAGAAGTTCAAGGTTATCCTCGGTTACACAGGAAGTTCAAGGCTAGTGTGGGACACACACACCAAGCACTTCACCAGAGAAAAATATATAAATACCAAGTGTACACACAGAAACTAACACTGAGCATTTTGGAGACAAGTTGAAGCCACAGTGACATGGCAATGCTCGTCGGTTATCACAGGTCCTAGAGAGACCTAAGCACAAACCAGGGACAACGGATCTGAGGCCAGCCTGGGAACCTCAGCAAGACAAGTCTCCTGATAAGATGAAACAAAACAAAGCTGAGGTAAGAGAAACTAATTATAGATTGCCCCGGTGGGTAGAAACAATCGGAAGAAGCAAGGTTTGGCAACCTGAGTTTGAAATCCAGACCTGACAAGGTGACAGGACAGAGCTGTTTCCCAAGACAAAACAAAAATAAGCAAAAACCATAAGGGCTGAAGAGATGGCCAGGCAGTCAAGAGTACGTGCTACTCTTACAGAGGACTCAGGTTGGGTCCTAGCACCACACAGTGGCCCACAAGCATCTATAACTCCAGTTCTGGGTGATCTAGCGCCATCTTCTGACCTCTGATGGCATCAGGCACACAAAGCACACAATTGGTACACAGACATACAGGCAAACAAAGCACTCATGCACATAAAATAATAATTCTAAAATATTGTTAGTAAATAAAATACAAAAGAGGAGACCGGGAACAGGGCTCGGTGGTAGTGATTACATCATACAGGTGAAGCCCTGGGTTCAGCTCCCAGTGTAAACAAAAAAACATACAACCCACAGACACGAAATGTGGAACGGTAACCACAGAGCAGCTGGCATCCATGCGTGCCTGTTGGAAATGCAGTGAGCGGGGCTGGTTCATAGTCAGCACCCACATGAAAAGCTGGCCACAGTGGTGCCTGTGACTTCAGGGCTAGGGAGGAAGACTGGAAGACCCTGCATGCCCTCTGACTACCCTGTGCTCAAACTGTTGAGGAAGACTGAAGACCCTGCATGCCCTCTGACTACCCTGTGCTCA
>NW_021605170.1:2487158-2534392 GCF_004785775.1 Grammomys surdaster | reverse complement strand
CATGCCCTCTGACTACCCTGTGTGGAAACTGCTGAGCTCCAGGTTCACTGAGGGATCATCTCAAAAAATAAAGATAATGATAGCAGGTGTCAGACACAGACTTCTGGTGTGTATATCTATGCACACCACATGTATGTGTATGCTAAAAAATAAAGGGAGGGAGGGAGGGAAGGGAGGGAGGAAGAAGGAGAGGAGGAGGGAAGCAAACCAATATGGTATGGCTACTCTGAAATTTTTGGCTTTCTTTTCTTTTCATTTTTGAGACAGGGTCTCTCTATGCAGCCCTTGCTGTCCTGGAACTGGACATGTAGACCAGCCTGGCCTACAAAATAAACCGAGATCTGCCTGTTTCTTCCTCTTGAATGTTGGGATCAAAGGCATGTACCACCACAGTTTCTTATAAAGGAAACCTATGCTGACCTTAGTGTCCAGCTTCCTGTGTATAGATAATCATCCCGGAGAAAAGGAAAACTACATTCATTGAGAAATCTACACAGAAATGTATATAAAGTCTTGTTTTTAACCATGCAACTCAGCAGAAGAAAGCTCTTTCCAAAGTTACACCTGCTTCCTGGAGAAGCCTAAACCCAGTGACTGGCCCAGGGAATTCAAAATCTTGGCCTCTCTCCTTTAAAAGCTACAATTTGTTCTGGGTACTGTAGCACACTATCAGACCAGTTGTCATGGCTAAAGCAACTCTCCAAGTTCCAGAACCAGATCCACCCTTGGCTCACCTGGATCCCTAACCTGGCTGCAGCCAGCAGTAGCCAGCAGTAGCCAGCATGGTGAGACAATCGTCTTCCTTATTCTGGCCAGCGTGTGTGCGCGCACTCTCAAGAGCTGATTCAAGTCCATGAGCCTGCGGCCCAGTGGGTCCTCTGAAGGTTGATGATTCCTAAAAGGCTGTATAAAAACAATTGTCAAAAGTAAAAATTCTGCCTACAAGGCCTGAACTTCCAGGAGTAATGCAGAGTTAAGGGCCAGATTAACGAAACTTCTGTACTTTGAGAACAGATTACACATCAAAAATGCACAGAAGAGACCCCCCAAAAGATTCTTTTTAAAACTTTTTGTTTAGTAGACTTCTTAATGCTTTCCCACAGAGAGTGAGATGTGAAGCCAAGGAGTCAAGCCAGAGAAAGAACATTAAAGAGCGTAAGAAAGGGAACTGAAGAGCTGGCCGGTGGACTAAAGACTGAAACATGTTGGTGGGATGCTTTTTCTGGAGTATGACTTAAACTATGGAAGCCTGAGGAAGAGTAAAAAGTCTTGGATAAAGGCTAAGACAGCAGGAAAGACTTGGGCTAGCAAAGAGGATGGCTCTGCAGAGGCAGCCAGAGGCTGTCTCAACGGCTGCCATCTGCTTCCTGGGACTGGGCTGTCTCAGTGATGGTTCCTAAGCTTAATGTTCAAAACAAGGCGGTGTCACCAGATGAGGTCTGAATTAAACAAAAACAAGACAAAACATTTGGGTCTACTAAAACCAGTTAAATGACTGCAATACAAAGCATGCCTGGATCTATGTGCACCGCTGGAAAACAAAACAAAAGCTCACCCTTGCTTTCCATGTGTTTCTTTTCCTATATACAAAAAAAATGAATAAATAAATCTAAATTTTTTTAAAAAACATGATTTTTAAATGATAGGTTGATACTTATTTAGTTAACTAGTGACAAATTCTGGATGCGTACAAAAAATAGGAGAAAGAAAGATGGCGCTCTTAGCCACTGAGCCATCTCACCAGCCCCATCACCTCCGTGTGTGTGTGTGTGTGTATGTGTGTGTGTGTGTGTGTGTGTGGTGAGACAGGGTTAGGAGTTAGGTGTGGCTGGCCAGCAGGCCCCAGGGCTCCGCACATCTCTGCCTCCTCAATGCTGAGATTAAAAGTCTGTGCCGCCATTGCAGCTTTTGTGCACGGGTGTTTTGTCTGCCCCTGTGCCTGTGCACCAGGTGGGTGTCTGAGTCTCTGGAACTCAGGTCCTCTGCAAGAGTGGTTGGCGCTCTTGCAATTTTTGAGGGACGGCAACACAGCAAACGTTTCAGTAAAAGCTCATCTGTAGCAGTTCTCATGCCTCCCTTAGGACTCTACAGAGGGACGACATGCCTGTCTGTAACATCTTCATATTCTTTTAAGTTTAATGTATAAAACATAGCTTCTTTTAGGCAATATTAGCCCACTGTTCTTTACTTCATTCTGGACAGTCTGCCTTGGAATCACTCAGAGGAGGCTCTACATAGTCCACACAGGGAGCTACAGGCCAACTAGAGCTACATGGTAAGACCCTGTCTCTCACACACACCACACACCACACACACACACACACACACGAAGGTGATGGGGCTGCTGAGATGGCTCAGTGGCTAAGAGCGCTTGCTGCTTGTGCACCCAATGTGGGTCCCAGAAATCACAGAGAAGCTTACAACCATTACTAACTCTGGTTTCGAGGCATCCAATGTCCTCCTGGCTTCTGTGGTCACTGCATTGTACAAGGAGCATGTACACACAGGCCAGCACACACACACACACATACACACACACACAGACACGTGTCCCTGTGCAGTTTAAACGGGAGCACAGGTGTTTTTGTGGAGTGAATAAACAAGCAAATGAACTGCGAGTGGGTGTGACTGCAGCTTGGAGTGGGACAGAGAGTGAACTACAAACTACGAGAAGTTCTGAGGTCTTCTTGGTTTGGTTTTTCAAGACAGGGTTATGGCTGTCCTGGAACTTGCTCCATAGACTAGGCAGGCCTCAAAGTCAGAGATCCACTTGCTTCTGCCTCTCAAGTGCTGGAATGAAAGGCATGCACCACCACTGCCCAGCCTGTAAAGTCTGCGGCTTTAACCTTACTAACCTGCAAAACTGTTAGGTCTCTGTCCTAGAGACAAAAGACCTACTCTCTATGAGCAGAGCAAGCCATAGTCCATGTCTGTACAACATTCCATGACTTGTACTCTCAGATCAAAAAAGCCCAGGAGAGTCTCACAGCTACAGAAGGGCCCAAGAGTCTCACACCTGCAGAAGGGCCCAGGTGTCTCTCTCACACCTGCAGAAGGGCCCAGGAGTCTCTCTCACAACTGCAGAAGGGTCCAGGAGTCTCTCTCACACCTGCAGAAGGGCCCAGGAGTCTCTCCCATACCTACAGAAGGGCCCGGGAGTCTCTCTCACACCTGCAGAAGGACCCAGGAGTCTCTCCCACACCTGCAGAAGGGCCCAGGAGTCTCTCCCACACCTGCAGAAGGACCCAGGAGTCTCACACCTGCAGAAGGGCCCAGGAGTCTCTCTCACACCTGCAGAAGGGCCCAGGAGTCTCTCTCACACCTGCAGAAGGGCCCAGGAGTCTCACACCTGCAGATGGTTTACATCACAGCAGAGGAACGCCAAGCTTCAAACAGCCCAAATCCTTTATAATGGGCACCAGCAGACTGGTTCCACAGGAAGACACAGTTTGACTCTACTGCACAGTAAACTACCCCATGCTGAGAAGATACTTCAAAATGCAAGAGGCCTCTGAAGCATGGTGTCCCAAAATAATAGAGGGGAGAATGAGCATATGGGAAAACAAGAATTACGAATGGGGGTGGAGGGGGGATAAGAGAGAGAAAATGGAGGTGAGGAACAATACAGCTTTTCTACAGAAAAGGCAGCAAAATCACACTATGCCTGAGGGCCAGATATTTGAAATGAAAATAAAAGGATAGAGGCAGGTGTGTAAGGCAGAAAAACTAGTCTATATCCCTTAGATATCGCAGCATAATCATTTTGCCCCCAAATGCAGTGCTTTGAAACAATGTATTGTGGTGCGATATTTCCTGGTGGAGAGTCTAGGCGCAGTTCATGTGAGTTGTTCTGGCTCAGGATCTTCCGAGAGGTTGTAGACTGGGTATTGATGGCTACTGTCAGCCCGTGGCTTGCCTAGAACTGGATGCTTTCAAGCTGGTCCTGCTCTCTCACACCAGGACTGGCTTTGGGTGTTAGCAAGCCTCAGTTCCCTACCACGAAGACCTCTCCCTGAGGCTATATGGTCCTCATGGTGTGCAAGCTGGGCTCACCCAGAGCCTATCACCAGAACCAAGCTTTACTGCATGGAAAAGTGAGGTTGTTTCTGTCTGACTCTGATTAGATGCCCTGCATATCAGATATTTACATTACAATTAATAACAGTAACAAAAATAGTTATGAAGAATCAATAAAATAGTGTTATGGTTGGGGTCATCACAACATGAAGAACTGCATTAAAGGGTCCCAGCACTAGGAAGGTTGAGAACCACTGGATTAGATAGTAATGCCCACGGCTCTCCTGCTCAGGGGATGGGGTGGGGAACATCCATCCAGATGCTGAGGAAGAAACTATGTTGATCTCTAACCAACGTCATCCTCTTGGGGGTATAAACAGTTCCTTTCAGAGGTCCGGGTGGAATGGGAGAGCCAACAAGTGTATGGCAGAACACAATGACTCACCCCTTTCTAACGTTTAGCTGTATGGCTAACCTTTCTAATGTTTAGCTGAATGGCTAAACTCATTCTCACAGTGAGAGTGGGAGCGGCATGAACTTCTCAGACTGTGTGTTAAGTGAAGAAGCTAAAGCCAAGGGTACCAAGTGGGCCGTGTTCACTGCACGTGTGTCACAAGTAAAATAATAAAGGCAGAGTGTAGAGAATCACACTGACAGAACAGGAGGGAGTTTTGAGGGAGACTTTTGAGATATGGTACTTGGGATTTAGTGACTCAGTTCAGGTAAGTGATAAATGTGGTAAATACCAACAGGTATCTAGTTGGGGAAATTCTGTAGATCACGGAGGTGACTGAGTAGTCAGGCTGCCTGAGCCCTATGAACTGAATGACCAAAGTCTCAGGAAGCATCCAGCCTCAGGCAACCTGCCCATCTGAGCTCTATATAATAAGAAGGGTCTTCTTGTTGTTGTTGTTGTTGTTGTTGTTGTTGTTGTTGAAGAGATACAGGAGATGAAACGTACCTGCTGTGCAAATGAATTCCGACCTGAGAAGGCTGGATTTGAGGTAACTCTGGGCAGGAGAAATTAGTTGGCAGCGCATTTTTGAGCCCTACAGGCAAGAGCTGGGTGTGGAGAGCTGAGGTGAGCGCCTGCAAGGGAACCTACTCAGACTCCAGAGATCACTGCTGAGAATCAAACCAGGAGAAAACAAACGTCAGAAAGGAAGGGTGTTCACACCGAGAAGAAGGGAATCCATCAATAGAGGAGTAAACATTCCGAAAACCAAAAAAGTAAAAACTTGTTCCAGAAGCCAAAGAAAGGACATTTTCAGAAGACCAGAGGTAGGATGAAAATGTCAAACACCACACAGAGGAGTCCCTGGGATCCAAAAATTGGGTCTATTCCCCGTGGTGATGACAAACGGGTAGTTTTAGAAGTAAATGCTCTGGCTGTAAAGAAAGCTGGGGGCCCAATCTCAGCAGAGTTCACGGCCAGCAGATACCTGCCTATCTGACCCTCTGAGAGCTGAGGCAGAAGAACAATGAATCCTCATGTCCAATCTAGTCTTGATTTGCAGGCACTGGAAACTGTTCAACCTTCCCTGACAGCTTTTCTTTGTAACAACTAGTATTATTTTCAAGAAAAGTACATGTCAAGTATCTTAAGTATTTATCCCTGTCTAATCTACACCGTAGCCTAATGAGGAAGCTTTACAAAGACACCATCTACCCCTCTTCAGTGTCCTTCATTAAAAAAGACTGTAAGATAAAATCAGTTTTTGTCAATATATCCTACTCCTTTATTCTTAGGCTCTTGGGGTTGTTACGAATCTTTGGATCATGAGTGTCTACTGCCTGCTTAGCTCCCCAGAGGTCAAATGAGGGCACCTTAAATTGTGTATTCCTTTCTGGGGTACAATAACCCTAGTGACTCCATACAAGCTTCCCAGCTAAGGAAATTTCTAAAAGAATATTTAATTGAAACGTAGAATATCTGCAGCTTTGGACTGTTGTCCTTGCAGCCTCTGATGCTGCAAGCTTGCACAAGCTTCTGTATTCCTTGTCCCTATGATATTGGTAGGAGCAGGCATGCCTCTGATGCAAAAGTCTGACAGTTGCCTTGTGCCATAACTTTTGCCTGCCTACCAAGTGACAGGTTCTGGATGTAGAAAGCAAGCATAACATCCTTCTCTCCAGCTCTAGCACTTAGCAGATGTGACACCGTAGGCATCTGTTATTATTTGATGACCATCTCCTAGTACTCAGAAACAAGCCGATGAGCAGAGAATGTGTGTACCCTCTCCATAATGGTCCCCATTGTGTTCCTGCCTAGAACACTACTATTAGCGGTATTACTCGGAGTCTCTCTTTCCACATCATCTTTTGACCCACAGGATCAGTTTATACACTGGAGGAGTGGACAGACACAAAAACAAAAGAATGTGCTAGTGTTTCTGAAATGCCAAGTGAGCAAATGCCCAAAACTGAGCTGACATCACCACAAGAGCCTTATTATAAAAATGAGTCTAAACTATTGTCTCAGTTGCACAAGCTTCTGTACTCCTTGTCCCTGTGATACCGGTAGGAGCAGGCATGCCGAATCCCAACTCACCCAAAGCTCAAACTCACAGTATACAAATAAGCCATTAATCAAACAATCAGCTTCTCTCTCTCCCTCCCTCCGTCTCTCTCTCTCTCTCTCTCTCTCTCTCTCTCTCTCTCTCTCTCTCTGTCTCTCTCTCTCTGTCTCTCTCTCTGTCTCTCTCTCTGTCTCTCTCTCTCTCTCTCTCTGCCTGTCTCTCTGCATTACTCATATGGAAAACAAAATTCAGAGCTATCAGTTCTCCTGAAAGACATGCAGGTCTAGGCTTGTATAACTATGATTTCTGCTAACTGGCCGCCGCCTGGTATTTTCACACCTTTCTTTGTACTAAATGGTTAGAACTGATCGCTCTACCAGAAGCTGTCAGTGAGGTATCTTCATTTAAAACTCACAATAAGACATGTAGCAACACAATTGAAATTTAAAATACTCTGTCCATGCATTTTGGCAAACAACCAAGTTCAGACGACATCCATCTGCCCTCCGTACAATTCCACACCCAAAAACACCTGTTACGATCACTGAACACAAATTCACCCATTTGTCATATGTAACCAGTACATTTCTGACTTGGGCAACTCTTTGGATAATTAGCTGTATTGTTGGTAAATATTTTAGATTGCTCATCTAACTTGGAAAAAGCTGTTTACTGAAGAAAACTTTGGAGTGGGGGGAGAAAAACACGCTGCGTCACTAATAAATAGTTCTCAGAAATACCAGCTCCCAATTTGCTGCTTGTACACATGGGCCAGTTGGAACTTGTATGATGATCCAATTTGCCACAGCTCTTGTTTGTAGTCTTTGTGGCACTGCTGTGTGAACACAGTGGGGGCCTCTCCAGCGTATCCCCTGAGTCAATCAGTGGGCTTTTGTTTCCTGCTGGTCAAAAATATCAGGTGGCTTCGAGTGTCTAATTATCAATGAAAAATTAAATTCAATACAGAAATGTAGCCACAAGCACCCTCCCTCACCCTACCTGTGCCCTCATCACCCCATGCATGTGCTGGGGTATCAAGTTATTCCTCGTTATTTCAAAGACACAGCAAGAAGAAAAGGCATAGACCTAGGAAAGCAAACAGAAGAATCAATTCTTCCTTATGCACCATTCTCTTGTTTAGCGGAGGAACACTGTGGTTACCGGGAGTGTGTTCTGGAAATTACAGACAGTAGGAGTTTCCTCTAAGAACTGTTAGGCCATCCTTGCTTCAGACAAAACCCTGGCCATAGTGTCCATGTTAATTCAACAGACAAAGAAATAAAAGAAACTTTCTGGGACAGCAAATAATTTCAACCTGCTTGACAACGTAAACATTCCTGTTTGTAGCTCAGGAAAGCCACTGTCGATGATCACAGGCCTCTTTTCCACCTCTGCTGAACTGCACCCAGGCAGCAGAGACCACGTGAGGCTGGAAACGCTGATAACCTGTACTTAATTCAGGCCTTTGGTGTAAATACAGGTTTCCTGCTTCACATTCTAAGTCACAAAATAGAATCTGGTGCTGTGTCAGCATTGTGTCCTGAGCTCTGCAACTGGTTCCTACACGTGTTCTCTGTCAGCCCTTGGCATCTAAAAAATGGTGTGTTTCATTAATAAACAATCAACTAAGTTTGCGGTGGGAACAAAGTCCTACTGTCTCAAAATGACTTTCTCTTTACAGCCTTTCCTATGAGCTGCCCACCCCTCAAAAAAACAGTAAAAAGAAAGAAAAAAAATGTTACAGAGAAAAAAATTCAGAAAATTTCCCTAGGTGCTTAAAACTTCCAGATATGGTTCCATCAAACTTTAGGATAGTTTTGGTTCTTTAATGTATTTTTTTGTGGGGAAAAGCTCCCATGCCAAAGAACGCATGTGGAGAGGAGTATTACTGTGAGAGGCGGTCCTTCTACTGTGTGAGTCCCAGGACCATTCTCAGGCTTGTAGCCAGCACCCTCAGAAATATTAACAAAGGGTAACGTGTTCTTCCAAATGAGGGAAATCGTTTGATATCAGTCTTGGGTTCAATATCTATGCAACTCGATTTTTTTCTATGGATCTAGAGGTATAAAAAGTCTTACGTGGGTTCCGTAGAGATGGTTCAGCACTTAAGAGCACTCTTCCAAAGGTCCTGAGTTTGGTTCTCAGCACCAAAATGGTGGCTCACAACAATCTGTAACTCCAGTTCCAGGAGATCTTGTTTCTGCCAGCACCAGGCATGCACATGGTGCATGTATACACATACATTCAAAGCACGCCCATAAAATAATACAATCTTGAGCTGGGTATAATGGTTCATGCCTTTGATTCCAACACTTGGGAGGCAGAGGAAGATGGATTCATGAGACTGAGGCCAGCCTAGTCTATAGAGTGAGTTCCAGGACAGCCAGGGATATATACCCTGTCAAAAACAAAACAAAAATCAAAAAGCTACACACATGCACACATGAATGCACACAATGCAGTGCACATTAAAATTTTAGCAACAGGTCTTTTCTGAGTGAAACATAAGATAGAAAAGTGTTATGCAAATGCATCTCAGGTTTTCTGGTCTTCTAAACATCCAGAACCTTCTGGAAAGAGAGCTAGACACCCTACTTAAAACTGTACCGTGCATTTTAAGTTGTAAATTATTAAATGACTTACTGTACAATGCAATAGAAAGAAAGCAGGGAAATTACAGAATACTTTAAACGTTGCGAAGAAACAAAGTAACTTGCAGGAGATTAAACACTCCACTCCGATGTGGAGCCTGAAGCTGGAGGAATTAAAGTGGCCAACTATCGCTGGCCGACATGATGCATCTGTAAACTTGTCATTCACTGGCAAAGGGTTGTTCCAATCACTGGGAATGTTCACAGTACAAGAATCCATGTAGCACAAACTGTTTTAGTAAAGGCCTATAACACAGTACTTAGGTAGCTTAGGTACCTGATCATTATCCATTGTCAGTTTTTGGTTTAATGAAGCATCCTCTGTGGAAATGGCTTTAAGATGGAGGATTAGTTTTTAACATGAATATGTGTGTTTAGTTCTTATAGGTAAAATATCATTTTTAACATGCCCTACAACCACAAAGAAAAATGCATATTAAAACTTGTAATTATGTTCAGTTTGCTTATGGTTCTTTCAGGGTCCCCCAAAAGGCCTACCTTGGCTTATTGCATCTACTCTCCAGAAACAGAGTCTAATGGAACCATGCCGAATTCAGCTAGTGACCTGATTCATCCCAGCTTAGAGTGATATTCTCCCACAGGAGTGGGGGCAACACAGTAATCCCCCAATGCACAGTTGCTATGGAAGAGGAGACACCTGCTGAGATTTAAAGTCACAAAATATTTGGGTAGTTGAGAAACTGAGTAGGCCCTTTCTCCACTGCCAACTCCTAAAGATTCTCCTTGCCAGGATCCCAGGGTTATTCATCGTTGCCAAGAAAAGCTGGATGGAACCCGAGTAACAGTGTGCTATGAAGAAACAAGAAACTCTTAATACTCACCCAGGGAAGCCCTGAAGTTATCCTTTCAGATTGTATGAACCAACTGTAAACCAGAAGCCAAGAGTACATCTCAAAAATATTGAACATTACTTCACCATAGAATAAATCATCAAAATGGTTGTCAGATGCTCATTCCTGTATTTAAGACATTTCACCAGTGAGGGTAACTTTCCAAGAGCAGCCGTGTTGTGGTGTTGTGGCCATCTCTCACTTCTGCCATAATTCTCTTGTGTTTTTGTTCTTGTTTTGCTTTTGGTTTTAGGGATTGGGTTCTGGATTGTAAGACTTCACAGCTCCATAGCTCGGAGTTTCCTTTCAAAGACAATGTGTTCAGTTTTCTCCTACACTTCAGAAAAGATGGACTTAAGTCTCCAGCCTTGTGTCTGAGAGAAAGACATTGCTAATCATAGGATGTGTGTGCTAAGCAAGAAGCTGGACAGGAGGGGCCTAACCCATCAAATGCAACATGTTCTACACAAGCTTTGTGTTGCTAACCCACCCCAAGCACCCTACACAAAACTGAGCAGACTTAAATGCATTAGACACTTAAAGTTATATTTGCAGGTACCAAGAGTGAGTGAGAAAAAAGAAAATCCCTGCTCTAAAGAACAGTGTAGATAGTTCCCTGCATGGCCTGCAAAATAATAACACTAGCCATGGGAGCTTGTAGAACATTTGTTCAGTATCTCTGTAAGGCATTGTGGGAATTTTTAAAATGTGTGTTGCAAGTCCCTGAAAGGAGAAAAATAGACAAGCAATCTGATAGAGCATACAGAAAAGCCACACAAGTAATAAACAGACGTTGATCAGATACACGATGAGAAAGTAGGAAAGGGTTAAAGGGGCGCAGCCAAGGGCAGGCTGTGGGTGAATGATGCCAGCCAAGGGCAGGCTGTGGGTGAATGATGCCAGCCAAGGGCAGGCTGTGGGTGAATGACGCCATGAATTTGTTTGAGTACCACCTGGTGTATTCATACTGTCCCTCTGTCCGTCCATCCATCCATCCGTCCACCCACCCGTCCTCCTGCCACAAATACTTACTGCCTACAGTTAACAGTTTCACAATGACATTGGAAATGCATGACTCCGCTAGTACTACAAAAGTCTGTTCATACGAACATGCTAGGAAGGATCCACTTCATTACTGGAGTTAAAGCAATTTAGAAACAGGACAGATAGCTTCAGAGTGCATGTGCCAGCAAAACAGTATCTCCACTGGGGGGCGGGAGGGACGGTTGCATATTTCACTGTTTCAAAAGCAATAAATGTGACCCCCTAGTCATGCTTAGTGTGAAGAGGCCCCAGATGTCCTAAGAATAGAACTAAAATAATTCTAAAATTATTATCTCAAACTTTGGACAGATCATTACCTTCGATCCTTTTTTTTATTCTGGAAGTTTAAAAATATTCTAATGCCTTTTCCCTCTAACCTTAATGTAGCAGACCGCTGAGATGCGGCTTCTTTGCTACGAGCGTGTTGTATCTCAGAGCGCAATATTAATCCCATTTGTATCATAAAAAGTACAAGCCACTTGAGCCCCATTCCCCTGTGAATTATGAACCATGTGGGTTCTCTGGAGAGAGTTGTTATGTCTCTAAGGTTTCTGCTTTGTTGGTTTGCAGTTTTTCCCCTCAAATATCTTGATGCCTACATTACTTAGAAAACTTGAAGTCTCCCTATGAAATATCTTAAGACGATTTTTCAAAACATTCTCAACACTTCCCATATCCACAAATTATGTAGTATAAAAAATTGGATTCATCTGATAAAATCACATTATTTTACGCCCTTGGAAGAAAAGTCAACTTATTACAGCCAGATCCCTTTGGCAAATAGCTAAAATACCCAATTAGGTTTTTAACCATCAGACAGAATTTGTTAGAGAATAAAGAAAACGTGTTGTCATTACATTCTTAGACCCCATAATGTGTTTGGAATGCGATTCATTAATAACTTATTTTCGCCATCCTGTTTTCTAATTCTTCATATTCTCACATCTTTTCAACAAAATAATCATAGATAAATAATATCTGACAAGACACTGCAGATTCTCTGCCATTGGTGTGCGTCTGTTCACCAAGAACCTTGAAGCATGGGTGTTGTAAAACACAAAGAGAGTCTGAGTTTGAGTGCTCTGCATAGGAAAGCATCCGTTCTCTGTCCTGCTGCACACGTTACAGGTTCCAGTTAGCAATGCATCAAGCAATACAGAACACTGACACCAAATACCTCAAGCAAAAAGCAGTTGCTAAGTGTAGCTTCATTTTAAAAGTTGTTTTTATTAGCAGTGTCTTCGAACAAGCTTATTCAATAGTGGTACCATTGGCCACGAAATCTTGAGGCTTCTGTTTACTCTTTGAATTATACCTATTAAATTACCAACTCAGTTTCTTTCCCCAGTTGTCATTAGCCTGCTAGAAATATCCGTAATAAGCTGATGGTCTTGCTTCTTTTCTAGGTCTGCCTGAATGTACTTACCAATACAATTTAGAATACCATCTCCAACGGAAAGTAATCTGGGTCCCTGACATTTGCTCACTCTTTATAATTTTAGAAATTATAAAACTTAAACACTCATTCCATAGATTTCTCTACAGCAATTTGTCAACAGCAGCAACAGCATATGTTGTTTCTCATCCTCCTGTGACTCCATGTTCAATCACATGAACATTTTGAGTACCAACCTGGTAACCGACCTAAAGATTATGGACAAAAGGAGATGCACATGTAACTTACATTTGTGTATATAATACACTAATGTCAGAAAAAGTGCTTTCACATAGAAAAGGTGCATTTAGGTATTAATTCACTAGCTACGACCCAAAGAGTGTATAGAATAATGCTCTTGACATAAATCTAGAATTAGAACCCAGCATGAGCAGGGCAGTGGTGGCACACGCCTTTAATCCCAGCACTTGGGAGGCAGAGGCAGGCAGATTTCTGAGTTCGAGGCTAGCCTGGTCTACAGAGTGAGTTCCAGGACAGCCAGGGCTATACAGAGAAACCCTGTCTCAAAAAAACAAAAAAACCAAACAAACAAACAAACAAACAAACGAAACAAAAATAAAAACAAAAAAAACAAAAACAAAAAACAAAAAACCAGCATGAGAGGAAGAGAAAGGAAGATGTTTTATTTTGACTACATGGCAAGTCTTTGTTACATAGTTCCTTGGCCAGTCCATAAGGAAGATGTCTGGTCTTGTTAAAGCAGACATCATGAAGTACTTTCAACCTGAAGACGGATCTCTCTCATCCTACACTGAGATAGGAAGGAGTCTTCAAGGATAAAACCATCAACTGGAAAAGAGTCTGTGATGTGCATACCATACTCATGGAATGCAGAACACTTTTCCTGCTGAGGACGTACCCACGGCTTTCCAACTTGGATGCATGTGAGGTGCAGACCATTCCTAAGAGGCTGGAGCAGTTAAACACAACAGACACCAAGTCAGGATTTTAAAATCTGGAACTGCTGAGTATTCAATCAAGTTTTCACACAATGCCAGGACCAGATTCCCATGCTCTCTTTCATATAGCTATAAATGGGCTAATCTTAGTATTCTGGGAACCAATCACAGCACTGAATGCTGGGATGTGGGATAAACCGGGAAAGGTCACTAAAGACTATATAGGGTGTGGCCAAAGTCACCGTTTTTAAGCAGCTTAAGAAGTTATCTTTCCTAAAACTGGTATGACAACACACAAAGTTAAGATATCCTACAAATTCTATTCTTTCAAAAGTGTCCTTTTTACGTAGTACCCCATAAAATTGTCTCTAGCAAAATCTTTAAAAAAACAAAAACAAAAAACCCTCAAACATTCACTCCACTGTTAGGCCCCTGTCACACCAAAATGCTCCTAGTAAAAGCTAACACTGTCAGGTTAAAAAAAAGAGAGAGAAAGAGATGGAAGAGATGATGTGTTTATTTCCATATTCCACCTAAATAAGTGTAAATGACTCATGTCTCAGCTGCGGCTGCCGAGGAATGGCATAGCTGTGGAGTTCTTTCTATTGAGCAAACTAGGCCAAAAGAAGGTAGGGGGCTAGGCCAGTAAATATGGTGCTGGGGAAAGACTGAACACCGTTTTTAGGTCAATGGTCCCAATGTTTCGAAGGACTGACCTGTGTTGTTCTGAAGAACATTGTGTGACTCCACAGAGATTCCAAACTCTGATACAAGAATTTTGATCCAGATGTAACTCTATAACTGTGGAAAATGGAAACATGCATCTTTCTTAGAAAATGTTAAGTTTTCAATTAAAAACAAAACTATGTAAAAGCCTCCTTTGGCTTTCTATGTTCACTCTTCGTATCTCGAGTACAAAGTCAATACATGAAGAGTGTGATTATAAACCCTGCACAACACATAAAATCATTCTACATGTAATAGAATTCCCAGCCTCCAAAACCTAAGCTTTATAAAAAGCCACTAACCATGCTGCCCCCAAAGAAGCATCTAGAGGCAAAAGCCTGACAGTGGGAGGAGACTGGGGTTTGTGTCGATATCATAGCAGCATCTCCTAAGCCAGTTTCTTCCTGTCCTTCTGATTTGGGAAAGCAGTGAAACATTTTCATTACAGGTTCACAATATAAACACTGGGGTAAAAGCTCAGTGGGAGAGCATTTGACTGTACAATATAAATGTTCATCAAAAGATAATTTAAAGATACGTACTTCATACATAACGCTGAAAATCCCAACTTCATCTTCCAAATTCCACCAATGATGCTAGACGCTGACTCTTTCTGGGCTTTTACCATTTTGTTCCAGTCACCGCAGCAAGGAACTAATTATTTCAAAATCAACCAACAGGATTTTAAAATCAGAATTCCACCAAGAAATCAGACCCGAGCATTGTAGCATTTTTTTAAAAAAAAACATCTGACGAGCTGTTGAAATTTCTTGGCCACTGAAAGCCTTCCTTCTCATCGGGGCCTCGTACGGTATTTATATAGGGTAATAAGGGTAAGCACAGACACACGAATCAGTACAAACTTGTCTATACGGAGGAAGAAGCGCTTCTGTTTGCATATGGATATTCATGAAAATTAGGGGAAAGAGTCAAAACTAAATAAATATTTAATATTTCAGCACCTGTCATATAGGTTTTTGTATGTGTGTGCATTACTAATATTGACTAGAAGCGTTACCGCCGCTCTAACCAACTTCATTAAAGAATAAAAGAAAAGTAATAAGTCATTTCACACTCTGTCTGACCACTATACAATAACAGCAAGATTTCATGCAAGGGTACAACATTATGCCCATCTGCAATCACAGTCTCTTTGCAAAAATCTCAATTCACACTTCACATGCAGCTAACCTTGTTACCATCCCTTCCTAAATCCATCAGTGCTGCAGCTGCGCGTCTCCACAGCCCGGCAACTTAAAATTCATCATTTTGGCACCTTAGCATCAGTATAGGTCAAGACAGAGAATCCAACCAAGAATAATTAAAGGGCACCCAGATGTTTAGTTTACTTATCTCGGGCCTTTCCTTTAACGTACTTGATTTGCCAGTGTGTGCTGTTTCTTTCCTGTTTTAAGATATGTGCAATGTGATTATTTTACAGGGATGAGACCTGGAACAATACATCTCAGACTGTTTTTTTTTTTTTACAAGTGTAGTTCTTTGTAGTTGAAATTTGAACAAGAGACGTGATAATGAGTAGGTTGAGGGAAGGAAAGGTGTTATCTCATTAAGGTAATTACTAAGACATCCCCACCATTACATCGGCTTGAAAATGTGGCAATTAAAGTAGCCTACATGGGCTCCTGGAGACAAGAGAACAAGACAGTTCGCCTGGAACTTCTATGGTACGGCTAATGTGTGTCACATAAATGAAAGGCTAGACTATTGCTGTTTAATTCTTTAACTCAATCCCCCACCCCCGCACTCAAATTTCTTTGTAGGTTATGCTTCCTTATTTTTTCTCTTTAACCTGAATTTAATTCTTATCAATTGTGTTAGATAAAGAGCCCTAGAAGATACAGCTTCTACTTATCCGTCGAAAACTCAGAAAACACACACATGTATGCATGTGCGTGCACATATGACATGCTTACACTAACACGCAAGCACACATGTATGTACACAGACACACTCATGCACACACATGCTCCTACACACATCATACAAATGCACACACAGTCACACACACACACATGCTTGCAGCACACACATGCATGCAATCCACACTAACACACACATGTACATGTACATGTACACATGAACACACATGCGCATACACAAGTACACATGCTCACATACACTAACACACAAGCACACATGCATCCACATGAAGCAGACACACTCATGTACACACAGATGCTCACACACACACCCTGCACATGCAAACACACACTAAGGCACACTGCTGAGGTGCTCCTTCTGTCAGAAGGTAGCTGACCACCTTTGCCTCTCTGTAGACCCCTTCTCTCCTGAGAAAGCCGACAAATTTAAGGCCAGAGTTAGGAAGGTTTCAAATGCCTTTGATAAAAATGGTAAGTAGTTCTGTTGCCCCTCACAGCCAACACCAGCTGACTCGGAGGCTTCTTACTCAAGGAGGCTTCTTACTCAAGCAGGATAAATTCACATTCCACCCTGAAACCTGTCTCCAGTGCATTTTCTCCTCCTCTCTGAAGCTGCTCCTCTTCCATCTGTCTTCTCATCTCTTCCACTGCCCTATTTAAGACCAATAAAAAGCTGACACATCAGCTGAGACATAAACCCATCCTGAAATGCTTGCTCTTGGCACTAGCGATATGGATCAGTACTCAAGTGCCTGCCTAGCATACATGAGATCTGGGTTCAATCCCTAGAACCATTTAAAACCCAGAATCTTGGTTTTATGCTCACTAAACTACCGTTTATCTCAAATTAAGAAAACAATTCAGTCGGTAATAGTGGCCCATGCCTTTAATCCCGGCACTTGAGAGGCAGAGACAGGCGGATTTCTGAGTTTGAGGAGGCCAGTTTGGTCTACAGAGTGAGTTCCAGGACAGCCAGTGCTACACAGAGAAACCCTGTCCAAAAAGGAAAAAGAAAACAAAAGAGGAAGGAAGGAAGGAAGGAAGGAAGGAAGGAAGGAAGGAAAGAAAGAGAGAAGGAAAGAAAGAAAGCAATCAATCAATCAGGAGCAGGGAGAGGGTTCAGTTCCTTACCTGTGGAGGAAAGAGACGAACAACCAGTTCCAACAAATTAATCTCTGCTCTCCCCATGTGTATTGTGACACATGTGTGCATGTGTACTGTGGCACATGTGTGCATGTGTACTGTGGCACATGTGTGCATGTATACTGTGGCACATGTGGGCATGTGTACTGTGGCACATGTGTGCATGTGTACTGTGGCATATGTGTGCATGCACACAAACAATAGACAGTGAGATGGATGATAGGTAGATGATAGATATATGACAGATGATAGACAGACAGACAGACAGATAGGTATATAAAGCTGGAGGCATAGTTTAGTGGTGGAGCATCTATTTAACATGTGCTAAGAAGAGTGAGTAACACAGTTCATGGGGGCAGGGGGAATATTATGTCTCAGATACCATACAAACCTAGAGTTTTAAAGATTATAAAGAAGTACTTGAATACAAAAAAAACAAAAGTTTAGATATGTACAACTGCATATGATGCACAATAAACAAAACCTAGAAATAAGAACTCACTGCTGGAAGTGCCTCTCTCCGTCTCACCCCAGTTCTTCAGTGGGCATGCATTACAATATGAAATTAGTTTTAAATTTTTACACAAAATTTCCATTTCTTCTGTGGCAGGTAGATGTTGGCTGCATAGAGTTGTCTCTTGGTCACCTGTAGTCCTGCAGTTTCTTCTTTCAGTTTTTCTTGTTTTTCTTTGGAGGCTGGGGTGGAGAAGGCCACAAGGATTAAAAAGAGGAAGCTCCTACGGAAATACATTGTAGAAAGACCTGCTGCTTCCAGCTGGTATTCAACCAGATAACTTGAGATTCTTTCCAGTTCTGAGTTTGGGTCAAGATCAGTTCTGCTTACAAACCATCTGTTGGATGTATCCTTCTGCCAAATTTCCAAGCAGAATCAAGTAAAGACTGTGAATCCTAAGGGTTGAGGTACCTGAAGCCTGTAAAACATCTTGCCAAGGGCTCCTTTGAGGGGTGTTGTGTTTTGAATAGTTTGCAAGTTTCAAAACCTTGACCCAAAAGTTAATTAGTAATAACCAGTAAACTTTCAAGCTAGTTTTGTCCCCCTCCCCACTAACATCCCCCTGTATGGATGTTTAACCTGTCACCTTTGCTTTCGTTAAAACACCCCACACATCTACAATAGCAAAGTTAAAAGCAGGACAAAAATCAAGCAGGAAAATGGAGTGCAAAACAGACTCTCTGGGTCTCAACTTCATTCCTCTTCTCAGTAAACAGGCCAGAGGTTTTCCTCCGCTCTCCAGCGGCCTCCGTATCTGCTTCCCATCCCAGGGATGAAAGCGGCTGTTACTGCTTCATAAACGAGGTGGGAAGGCCAATCCTACCCTAATAAACGTCTTTGTGGGTGTACTTTGGGCATATGAAAATAACTGAGCCTTTTACAGGGATGATGAGACCCCAGAGAAGGCAGATGGCACGTGCCCACTTGCGTGATGGCATCCTCTGGGCACTGAAGGGGGCAAAGGATTTTAAACAAAATAAGAGAGGGTAAGAGAGAGGAAAACAGAAAAGGGAAGTTTAGGCCTCGATTCTGCAATCTTAGCCCTGCAGTCTGGGTAGCCTCTTCCTCACTCAATCAAACGGAAGCAAAAAGAAAGGATTCTAACAACTGGCACAAACCGCTGAGGTTGCTGTGCTCTGATTGGACGGGACTACGGTAGGCGGGACTAGCACAGCTACCAGCACAAGGCCACACAGCAGGCAGAGGTGGAAAGAACTGCCTTTTGGTAGTTAGCTCTGACGTAAATTTATAGATTCATGGGAACATCTAAAATGTGGACTGCCAGGAATTTCAAAGGCAAAGAAAAAAGACAAAAGTGCGTGGGTTCGTCAATTTGTGTTGTGAGTTTTTGGTCCAATCTATTACTGCATAGCAAGGAAAGATGTGACACTCCTTTAATTACATATGTGACTCAGTGTCTTCACTCGAGGCCAATGAGGACACATACGTCCCTTTTAAAATCTTAATTTAATGACACAATATTGCAAGCTTCTACTATTCTATTTATGGAATATAGAACAGATAAGAAAGTCGTATGTTAAATGGTCCTGAATCCCCCTACTCTCGATGAGAAACGGCGGACACTGGGACACGAACTTTTCGACTTAGATCTACAAATACCCGGCCTTCAGGAGGGCAACTGTTAGTTCAAGAAGCTAGAAGATAGGTTTAGTGGTCATCAAATATTTTCATCTCCTGAGTAATAATCAGGACAATTTTTAATGAAATTGGGCATATTAGCAATTCAATTTAAAACTAAATCATTAAGTCTATTGACTCAGCAGGAAACCTGGCCTGTCTGAAAGAGGCCTGCCATGAGACTCTCATATTTGAATTCTGTCCCACACAGCTTGGCTTCTCCATGGTATTGTGGGAAGGACAGCTTTCCAAGCCATTTCCTAACACCCAGCCAACTGTGTTTAGAACAGTTTGCCTTCCACAAGGGCACTCTAGTTTTGTGGCTTAGGAGTGTATTATAAATTCTAATTGCTCTCTAGAAAACATGCCTCCTCTCTCCCGTAGACATGGCCTAATTAAGGCCTCTTCCTCCAACCTTCTACAAGCATTGGGAAAAATTCTGATCCCCAATGGTGGCTGAACCCACAATCGTGGATAATTCACACTCCTAAAACCCCTGTCAGTTCCTAATTTCCATTAACCTTTCTGTCCCTCTAACCCAGCTAGAAAGAGAAAGAAGGGAGCCAGAAGGTTGAAGAAATTGACTCCAGGAACTGAAAAAATGTTTTAACTTTCGTGCAGTTCTGAGCTCTTAGGAAGAATGAAGCCAGAGGTGGGTTCTGATCCAGAGAGCTGCAAAGCCTATTTTATTATCTTCACGGAAGA
The DNA here is from genome assembly GCF_004785775.1 of Grammomys surdaster. NCBI lineage: Eukaryota > Metazoa > Chordata > Mammalia > Rodentia > Muridae > Grammomys > Grammomys surdaster. The sequence continues at coordinate 2,514,328 of NW_021605170.1, read as the reverse complement.
TGGAGACTGGCTTTTATTCCTTCACAACACACACTATTCTGGAGGCCATTCCGAGGACTGTTCCTTAAAAATGTCTTGATTTTTGACCCAGGTCTATCTATTGGTTCCTTTCCCAGTCATCCTGAAAACTCATCTGTCACCTCTGTCACTACCAGCACAGGAGCGTACAGGCCGCCAGACTGCCCTGAGGCAGCAAGCACTGAGACCCGGAGCCAAATTACCACCGGGACTTGGAGGCGCCAGCGCCTGGTGCATTCTGCGCGGCCGGCCGGGAGTGGCGCAGGGCCATGCCCTCCCACGGACAGCACCAAGGGCCAAGCCGGGTTCTGCCTCGCGTTCTTCGCGATGCTGTTTTCCTTTTAGGGCCTCCCATCCGGGCAACCCTCTGTCGCTGATCAGAGGGTCGCGAAGAGTCGTGAGCACGCGGGGAAGGAGAAGCGCTGCAGATCCCGGACCCCGAGAGTGGCTCGACCTCCTCCTCAGAGCTTGTCCTTGGCTTGCAGCTGTCGAGACCGCGCGCGACGGAAGCAAAAGAGTCGCGGGGTCATGTTCCAAGGGAGACCTTGCGGCAGCCGGGGTGCACAGCTCGGGGGCAGCAGAGTTCCGGGTCCTTCCGTTAAGAACTTCCGTTAAGTGTGGAGCGCTACTCACCCCCAGATCTTTGGGATTTTTTAATTACTTCTATTGATCTATAGACTGTTTGGAATGTGACCCTGTCGGACTTCGAGTTAATCAGGAAAGCGCTGCCGAGGAGAGCTGCTTGTAATTACCCCGGGACCTCCTCCCGACCCCCGTGGGCACACTCTTCCACTCCACCTCACCCTTCCTAGTAGCCTGGGCCTTCCCGGAATCCCCTGCCTTCGGATCCTAGCTCCAATGTGCGACCTGGGAGCTGTCTGTGGTGCTAGCAAAGAGAACCTGGGAGATGGCCAGGAGGAGGGACAGAGAGGAAAGGTAAAGAGGAAGAAACAGAATGGTGGGCGCACCCAGGAAAGCTCAAAATGACAGAGGCTTTCACATTCCAGGTAGAAGAAAGCAAGGCAAAGGTCTCCTCTGAGTTTTCCCATCACCCTTAAGATAGTGGGGCTCATTTTCCAACGCAAAAGGCTAGTGTCACCTCCCTTGAGAAAGACAGCCCTGGAGCCCACCCACTCACCCTTACCCAGTCTGGGCGTCCACACTTACTCTTGTTCAGACAGAAGCAAGTTGTTTTCTACAGGCGATATGGAGGGGTGCTGGGGCACTGGGCTCCAACTCAAAAAAACAAAAAACAAAAAAACAAAAACACTCAAGTGGTAGAGAGGACTGGAGCCCCCAGAAAGTTCATGCAGGGTCAGCCCTGGAGATGGGTCCACTCGCCCTTGTGCCCACAACTGTCTGTGGTCAGCCTCCAGGACATGGGGTGGGCCAACAAGGGCTCAAAGCTGCCCAGGAAAAGCCGGTTTTATCTCCTCCTGACCTGTCAGTATGTGGTGAAAAGTCAGTTTGTTTTCCAAGCTTGTTGACTTCAAGCCCTGCCTGGCTTTTTCTTCCAGTGTTTTCTTTGTAACCTCGTGGTTTAACAAGCATTGAAGTTTCCCTAGCCCTGGGGAGGGCTTTTCCCAATGTTTTTAGAAAGTTAAAAATATAACAAACCAAACTACTTCCAAGCCACCTTGTTTAAGGGGTGGGAGTTGAGCAAACTCTCCTGAAGGATTCCCTAGGCAGAAGCAGATGGTGGGTGGGAGGGAGAGACTTTGTTTAAGGGTAAGCTGGTTTTTGCAGCAACACAGGAAATTGGCTGTCTAATTTGCACTGTGTGGGTTTTCCTTTCAAGGTGGGAGAGGCAAAAATAAATTGATACAGGGTGGTAAATATATTTTCTGGGGCTGGAGCCAAGCAGCAAGTGTTACTTTGCAGTTTATTGAAAATAGCTTGGTTGGGCTGCAATGACTGGCTGCTGGCCAGGAAGTTTAACTTCTTCCTTAACAAGTAGATTACTGATTACTTCTACTGTGTTTACCGGATCCCCAGGCCAGCAAGCCTTGAGGATGGACCTTTTGAGGTTTTTAAGCATCCCTCTGAAATAAGTCCATCTTCCTGTGTTCCGGTGGGGAGCAAAGAATGTCGTCTCCGTTTTCTGTTTGTCTAGACTTTAATCAGTCCAGAGACCCGCTACAGTTTGCCCTTTGGACAGGGGAACGACAAGGAATGCAGCTAGCTGCCAATGACAGCCACTCGGGAAAATCTTTACTCAGCTAAGTCTCCTGTGGAAAGACACATGCACTTGCTCCTCCCTTTTTACCTCACCCCATCCCAAATTTAACAGGACAAGCACAAAAGCTCGAAAGGACCCCCTTGTGAAGGAATGAAGTTTGTACGTGACTTTTAAGCAGTAGTTCCCAGACTTTGGTTTTGGGGCATCTGTAAAGGTCTCTTGCAGCAACGTTAAAGGAGAGAATGGAACTTAGTACCCAACTTTCTTCCCAGAACAACTCCTCCTGTTACACTCAATCTAATGCTCTGTGTTGAACAGCAAGTAGCTGAAACCAAAACAAATGGAGAAAAGAAGGATGGACATTTTCCGCCACGTGGTTTAGGAGATGCAAGAAAACATGACTTTATAGGGAAAGGTGAACCTGCAGAAATTTTGATGTATGCAAAACAGTTAGAACCAGCAGTGGAAAACGCTGCCTGGGCACTGACCACCCATAAAGGTCCAAGTTCAAGCCTGAGAGGGAAATTACAGTGGGCTGGCTCCTCAGCAGGGGTCTGGTGGGCCACTGGCCAAGGCCTTGCCTAGGATGGGGAGTTTGCTCATACATTGACCTACCAGACACTGGATAATTCTCTATGTGGATTCTTTCCACAGGTGAGACCTGTGCTTTCCCTAGGTAAACCTCTTCGGCACTGAGTTTACCAGATCCAGTGTGAACCGGAGATATTTAGCATCCTCATACCTTAGATGATTTTATAGGCCTAGGCAAATCATCACAAACTATTGAAACTTGATTTTAAAAAAATCTAACCAATGCTAAGATAGAATAGGGGTGTCTGTTGAGTACTCAGGCTTTGGACCTTTCCACTGAACAAGGTGACATCCTTTTTCCCACCAAGCCCAGCTGTCTGAGTTTATCCCACTCAGCAGGCAAAAATAAGTAAGTAAAAATAAAAATAAAATGTAGAAGGACCAGCCCAGACTCTAGTTAGAATCATAAACAGACCATGACCATTTTAATTCAACTGATGAGCTGGGGTGAAATTTGCAAGCCACTCCTTAATTAGCCTTGGTTTGATGCAGGCGCCTGAGGCCATTTCTTTCTCATTCTTTCTCCTTCCATTTTCCATCCCACCTCTCTTCAGTTTACATTTCCACATCACATTAAAAAAAAAAAACATTTTTTAACCCTTAGTTTAAGCACCAAGCCTAAGTTAGAGGCCAGGTCTGGCTGTGGATTAGCTGCTTCTCTGGCCTCTTTGTCAGAGCGCTGAGACTGGAGGATGCTCTCATGGGCCCCCACCTGCCGCTGCTGAGGAACGGACCTGACACTAAATAAGAACATGGATAGCTCCATAGCTTTGTCTGTCCAGCCTGTCTCTCAGCCCTACAGTTTTTCTTAAAACAATCTTTAATGCTGGATTTGGTAGTCAGCCTGGCCCAGGGCACCTGCAGCCCAACATCAAGCCGTCGCTCTGGTACGTGTACACACACACACACACACACACGCACACACGCTGAGGAAGCCCACAAGAGCCTCCTCTCTACAAGCTGGGCAAGGTCTTTCGTTTTGGGTGCCAGCCTTTCCAGAAGCACAGATAAAAGGCTTGGCAAGCTTGTCTCAACTAGAGTTTGACGTTGTGTTCCCGCTTCGCAGATCCAAGCACAACTCATTAGGGCGAGCGACTAGGTGAGGGGCTGGAGAGGATAGAAGGTCGCCATTGGGGACTAAGAAGGCAAGGATCAAAGCGGCGACAAGGGTTTGTTAGCAGGGCACCCGGCGTCCCCCGGGGATCCCTAATTGCTCGGCCCACAGCCTCCCGCTCGCAGGCTGTCCGACAGTGCGGGCGCCCAGCCGCAGGCGGCTGAACAGCTGCAAGGCCGGCCTAGAGTCCGCCTGCCGCCCAGCTCCTGCTGGCTTCTCTGGCCAGTGCTCGGGGACACTCTCAGCCCCGGGAAGAACTCTGGAAGGGGAGGAGCTGAACACAGAAGAATCCACACACAGGGCAAAACCTACACATCTAAGCAGGAACAGCAGGGAAAAGTCAGCTGCCTACTTAGCTAGCACTAACAGTCCACAAACAAGTGTTCCTTCTTTAAACACGAAAAAGACAGACACTACACGAAGTCTACATGGCTCAGAAGAGGCGGGCACCTGGAATGAAGCGGTCTGCTACAAACCAGACCTAAGTCTGGACAGATTTTGTACACTACTACTGAAAGGATATTTTATGCGCCCAGGTCACGCGTTTCACAATCGGTGCGTGTTTTTTTTTAAAGTAAAATCAGCTCCCTGGGGTTTCATCGCTTGTTAAAAAAAGATAAACTTTATTTTTGTAATTTTCAATCACAAAAAATCTATACTTTTGTCTAAGCATTTATTTTACTGAATCAAAAAGACATGAAAAGAAAACTCATGTTATTACTGACGTATATAAGTGACTCTTTTGGACAACATATAATAAATATGATATATCACTTATCACTCAGTCTTTCAAATGTACATTTTTTTCATATTATGTAGCATGCCACTTTTCCAAAAGAAAAAAAAAAAGCTCATGAGAAATCAGTGCAAAGTTCTCCGTCACCTTCCTCTGCTCTGAGGCAGACCGGATGTCCAGGGTACCACCTTCTGCCTGGGGGTGAACTTCAGGCTTCCGTCCAGTAACAATTCTCTCTGCCTGAAGGCGCCTCTCCATCCTTTCTCTCATCCCCTCTTAGCCCTCCCCCCTCCCTCCCTGCTGCTTGTCCCTAAAGTCATTTTGTTAAAAAAACAAAAACAAAAACAAAAACTCGAGAGTTCTGTTTTTGTCGTGTGTGGGGGTGTTTTCACTTACTGGTTGCACTTTCAATGGGGTCAGTATTTTCTTCAGTCACACTTGGGGAGCTCTGCGGCCCTGCCTCGGGGGGGGGGGGGCAGATGGAGAGCAGAGGGTTGGCTGGTCCTTGGGGACACCGGCCCACCGGTGAGCTCCCCCCTTTACTCCTCTGCCTCTATTCCTGTTGGTTTGGTGCTGTGGGGGAGAGGCGGGGCAGCTGTCCGGGGCGGGGCGGGAATCTGGAGGGTTGCGGCACTGTCCCTCCTTCCTCACCGGGGATGCGGGGTGCCTGGGATGGGGTTGGACAAAGGGTTGAGGGCCGGCTGTCCCCCAGGCCCCAGGCCGTGGATGAGCACGCGGGGCACCAGCGGCCGCTGCAGCTGCGGATGAGGTGCTGGAGGAGTTCGGTACATGCTGCTGTACATGGCCGCGGCCGCCGCCGCTGCCGTGGTGCTGTCCATGCTCCCCAGCAGGCTTGGGTGATAGAAATAAGGCGACGGAAACATTCTCTGCAGCGCGGAGTAGTTCCCGGCCTCGGCTAGCAGCTCCAGGCCCACTGCAGTCTGCCGCTTCCACTTGGTTCTGAAAGAAATCGGGCGGGAGCTGGCGGCGGTTGCGGAGGATGGTCCCGGCACCGTGCCCGCAGCTCCCCGCTTTCTCCTACCCTCCCTACTCAAGGAAGGCCTGGGGAACTCCAGATGCACGTCCCTCTCCCCGCCCCCACGCTCTCAGGCCGGCTCAAACCAAAAATCAGTTCTTCAAACTCCCATCTTCTGCGTGGAGACACTTGCAGATGGAGTCATACAAGCGTCGCTGCCTTCTCTGGCCCTCTGCCCTACAGTCTGCCCAACGAGTTAACTACGTCCTGCAACTTTCCTGGAGGCCAAATGAGATCCCATCTTTCCACCAGTGGTCTTCCTTTGGTCCTTCAATTCTCCTCCAATGTTCTCTGACCAGCAATCTAAAAGGGTGGCTCTCGGCCCCTCCTCCACCACACCCAAGGAAACCAAAACCAGAAACAAAGGGCAGCTGATATTCCGGGTTTGCACTCTCAGAAGGCTGCTGGGACAATTCTCCCTTAAGTCTGACCAGGCATTACAGGCTTAGGGCAGAAGGGCGACCAAGGTTCAAAAATGGAATTCGTTTGAGAGTGAGCTCTCCCTAGGGAGCGGCATCTCCTAACCATTCTAGGTGGCAGGAAATGGATCTCAAGATCTTTTCTCCTTAAAGAGAAAGTAATGCTTAATTAAATCCATTTTTGGGAGTCTCTTCTCTCTCTCCACTGCACCAAGCTAGGACAGAGGTCTTTACTGGAATACTCTAGGAAGGAAGGCAAGCTTGGTGGGGCATCCATACCCAGCAGCTCCAGCCAAATTAATAAACATGTCGCCCGTTTTAAATTGGCTACAGATGACACTAATGTTCTCCGACAGAATTAGGGTGGCTGAAACCGTATGTAATGAGACAGAAAATTATGGTAAGATAACAACTGGACGGGCATTTCCAACCCCACTTATGAACGATTAGGACACAAACGACAGAGGGGGCAGAGAATTGAGCCCAGAGAGTTTAGTGCCAGGTGTGGAAAAAGGACATAACCTCAACTCCTATTGCCCAAGTCTGTCCCTAGCCACTAGGGTAAGGCCAGACACTTTCTTAATGTCTTTTTAAAATCAGTCATGTGGGATAGGGTTTGTATCCCCTCCCCACCCTTTCTCTTTATGAGACTGCAGAAACAGCCAGGACAGGGGACAGACTTCCCCCATGTACACTCTAGGATGGATGCTCAACCAGCTGCAGGATTCTCCAGCCCACGGCCTCCAGTCCAATTCTAACCCAGATGGCCTTCCCTCATCTTCCATGTTACAGCAACCAAGGCTTGGACTTTGGCTTTCCCAACTGCATAACATTTACGCCAAGGCTGATGGGACAGCTCTGTGGAGACTTCGACAGCCAAGTCTTGTTGCCCTATGCAGATGCAGACATTTGGAACCAGCCTGTGGAGGTTCTAAAGGTACTCTGTGGACACAGACTCATCCTGGGTGTCAGCTACACAGATGTTTCAATCTGATTGTGGCTCTGTTTGAGGACAAAATGAAGGAGATTGCGGTGCCTCGAGTTTCACAGGGAAAAGAACCGAACGCTAAGACACTGAGAGCACAGAAGTATTCAAACTCCCGGCGCCCTAAGTCGCTCCCATTTGGATGTGTGCCTTACCTCTCTGCCCGAAAGCACCCACTACAGACTCTCTGACTCTCTCTGTCCCTAGTCTCCTTTTTTTTTTCTTTTCCTTCCTTCCTTACTTCCCTCCTTCCTTCCTTTCCTTTTCTTTCTTTCTTTCTTTTTTTTTTTCCGAGACTCCAGAGGGCAGGAGCAAAGACAGTCACGACCTGGCTGGCAGGGACCCACCAGCCCTCCTCACCTGCGATTCTGGTACCAGGTCTTGACTTGGGTGTCAGTGAGGTTGAGTGCGGCTGCCAGGTCCATGCGGTCCTGGACACTTAGGTACTTCTGCCGCTCAAAGCTACGCTCCAGCTGATTGAGCTGGTGGTCTGAGAAAGCTGTCCTGGCCTTTCGAGGTTTCTTGGCTCTCACAGGGGGACTCTCTCTGCTACTTGTAATCTCCCGGTCTCCTTCCTCCTTTGTTCCTAGAGTAGAAACAGTGACAGGGCTCTGTAAATCAGCCTGAACCACAGAACAGAGTAGTGCCCACCTGGCAAAGCCCCCCAACACTCTTCGCTCGGCCTTGGATAGCAAAGAGGCCTGGGAGAGTTTACGTGTATATGGTCTCTTGTTTCTAGTTTTCTTTGGTCCGAGAGGAGGTTATGTGCCCCCTCTTTCTTGTTTTCAAAGGGAGGTCCTTTATTAGGCACTCTCCAAAGTTTTTCTACTCTGTTTTCAAGATAGACAGAGGTCACACTGCTCTAAGATCTTTCCTGCTAGCTGGAACTTAAGATGCCTTTTGTTTCTTTTCGGATGCATTTGGACAATGTTGGGCTCAAGCTTTCTGCAGACCTCCTCTGTATCAGGTTCTTCCCAAGCTTCAGAGAGAATGTGTCACCCAGACACTGAACTGAGCTCAAAAACACACTTGAACCCATCCAGGTGACAGCACAGAAATTTCCGGATTCTATTTGTCAACTTTTTTTTTTTTTCCTGAAATGCTAGGAAATCGATATGTCAATCCCTCTCTGTTTGTACCGGTTTGTGCAGTACTCCTTGATCTTCCCTGCAGGAAGAACAATAATCTCTCTAATTGACCCACTGGGGAGGTTGGTGAACGAGAAATCGCCAGACCAGACTGTACATCTGTTTGGGGCACTATTATGCTAATGCTATAAACAGCAAAATGAAGGAGCCATATCCTACCTTCTAGACAGCAATCTTTACCAGAGAATTAAGCATTAATAATAATAATAATAATCCCAGTTAAGAGAGGGGAAACCCTCCCTGGTGTTTTAAAATCTTTTGTAATGCAAAGACCAGAACAGTTACTTATGAAATTGAAACTGCCCAAGAAGAAAATAGAGTATTAAAATATAATTTCCGTTGTTATCTTGACTTTACAAAAACAAATTCAATTCCATAAAATTTAGTTTTCGTAAATATTTTGTTACTGGAAAGAAGAGGGATATTGGTGAGAAGGGTGTTCTTAAAAACGGACTGTGATTTGCTTTCTGAATCAATCACGAGCTAGTAAAAATAAATTGCTCTTGTAATAATGTTTGGATTTTTTCCAACATTAAATTAGTCAATTCCTGTGATGGCGTTTAGAAAATATTAAGAGGTGTAGTATTGGAAAATAGTGGGGTGATATTTCCATTCAAAAATAAACATCAAGTTGTGATCACAGACCTAGACAACCACAACTAGCTATCAGGTTCTCTCCACCCATCACTTCCATTCTGAAGGTCTCAGCTAAAAGGAAAAAAAAAAATCCCAAGTCAGCCCCTGTTTTCAACGAAAAGTGTCTCCCATCGTATCTCTTCCAACTGCTGCCTCCTGCCAGCACATTTAAAATTATATAAAACAAAGAACGGAGCTGGATGATGGTGAAGGGACAGAAATGTAAACCACAGAACTTAAGGTACGTTGCCTAGGCCCCTCTCCTTCGGCGGTCACTCAAGTGACCCGGGCAGCTCCGGCGCAACTCACCGTGGCATTTGATGTCGCTCTGGGAGTCTTCCCTCTTATCCAGCTTGGTTTTGCCGTCTTCCTGTTCCACCTTTGGCCTGAAGCTCTCGTGCGCCGCGTTGCTCTCCTGCTTCGGGGTGTGATGAGGAGAAGAAACGCTGGTGCTGTAGGGTGCACAAGCCGCCAGGGGTTTGCTGTCTCCCAAGATGTCCTTAATTAAAAAGGAAGAGGTGGAAGTCCTGGGGGCCGCGGCGGCCGAGCCGAGCTGCTGGGCTGCAGACTGCGGCGGCGGCGGCGGCGGTTGCTGTTGGGGCGAAGGCTGCAAACTTTGCGCGGGGGCCACGGACGGCGGCGGCGGTTGTTGGCCGTGGTGGAGGTGATGGTGATGCTGGGGTCCGTCTGTCACAAGATGCGGCTCCGGGGGCTCCAGGGTGACCGAGATCGGTGAAGAAGGCGCCGTTCCCACGGTATCAATCTCCGAACAGGGTGACGGGGTGGCCTGGCTCCTAAAATCCGAGGTCCTCGCTTCACCGAGCGATCGGAAATCCCCGTTCATCATGCCGGGGCTGCTGGAACCGGCACCGGACAAAATCGTGTCTATTCCAAAACTCGACCCGCTAGCCCCTTCCATGGCTGTCATTTTCTACATGAGGTCCACGCCACTCCGCGGATCAGCCGCCGCCGGGACCAAGCAAGGGAAACTATCGATCGTAAAACAAAACAGACACTAAAAAAAAAACGTTGACACTGCTTTAGGAAAAAAAAAAAAGTGGAGAGGGAATGAAGGATAATGGGGAGGTGGCAATTGGTGGGCACTTTCGACTCAACTTTTCCCCCTTATACAAAAAGTAAATAGAAAAGAAAGAGAGGGCAAAGCCCCCAAATGCCACAAGCCGGAAGGTGTCCTCCGCTGGAGCACCGCGCACGTGGGCGGCGACGGCCGCGGCGAGCCGCACTGAGGCTAAGATGATGGCTGCGGGAGTGACCCCGCCGCCGCCACTTCCACCGCCACCGCCGCCGCCTGGGTCTGCCCACTGCCCCGTCCCGGGCGGCGGCGGCGGCGGCCGGGGCAGGTGCAGCGACCGCTAAGCCCGGGCGGCCCCCGAGGTGACCGCGGTGCGTGACCCGGCCGTCCTGGAGCCGAGTTTCTGAACTTTGTTGGAAAGTTGCGGAGCGAACACCGCCGCCGCCGCCGCCCCGGGAGGAGGAGAAGCAGCGAAGGAGCAAGCGCGGGCGCAGGAGACCGCGGACAGGCGGCGCCCGGCGACTCCCGCCTCTGCCCCGCGCGTTGGCTTGTCATCCACGGGCTCGCGGGCGGCGCCGACCCCCTCCCGTGACGTCACGGCCCCCGCCGCCTCTCGCCGCCCGCGCCCCCGCCGCCCGGGCCCCCGCGCCCCATTGGCCGCTGCGCGCCAACGAGCGACGCTGGCGTGCGGTGAGCCAATGGGCGCGCGCCTGGCCAGCCCGTCAGCAGCGCGCCCCGAACCCCGCTGCTCTTTTGAGAACCCGAACCTCCGAGTGCCTGCAGCCCTGAGCTACTCCAGGGGTCCAAGTGGTACCCACAGTAAAACAAGCCCGGCCAGGGAGATGGGGGAGACCAGAGAGGGCACAGGAGAAGGGAGCCCCCGAGTAGGAAGCCGGGATGCGGTACCAAGCGTTAGCTGTGCCCGTGCTAAGTCGGGTTGGAGGGTGAGTGGAGAGGCCGCGAAGGGCGAGTGGATCCCGTGGATCCCCGTGGCCTGCAGCGCGGCCACGCTCGCACGGTCCCCAAGCACTCTTGAGCAGAGCGGAAACACGAAGGGCAGGGGAAGGGGGTGCTAGGAGACCCCATAGGGAAGTGTGTGACACCCAGAGCCACAGCTCCGCGTGGGCCTGCAGCCTCTGAGCTCCGCTCTCCAGGAGCTGGTGCGCTCCAGTACCGTCCAGTACCGAGCAGATTCTGGAGAAGCACTGAGCCCGGGGCTACATCCTTGATCTGGTTGGGGAGGATCGGGCTTTTGGCTCCAAATCCCGCTTTGTCTCCATTCAGAGCCTGTGCTGGAAGAAATGCCGGGCCAAGCACTTTCTCCCGAGCCGGGAAAATCACCGACCGAGGCGTTCTCCAGTGGCGCGGGCAGCTGCAGTGTCCTGCGGTGTCGGGCTGTTGTGGGCCTCTGAAACCGGGTGGCTAGTTCGCAGCCTGCGGTCCCCCACTCCTCCCTCCAGGGCTTCCATCCCCGCCCCACTGTGGCAGGCCGAGGTTTTGGAAAGGAAACAGTCACCACGGATCCATCTGGGACCTGGAGCGCGCCTGAGACTCCGCCTTGTCGGAGGGTATCAACTTGCGTTCTTTCTTCAGGACGTCTCCAACCTGTCTCTTGTTGAATGTCAGAGTAATGGGAAGCGCCAGTGACAAGACGGCATATTACTCCTGATTAAGTGCCGTGTCAACCTAATTAGCAGAGTAATTATAAGGTGCTAATGAATGATTCAAAGTTCTTTGAGTTACATTTTACTCCAAATTACCATTTTTAAGAACCTTATGACTCTGCGTGGTTGGCATCGTTTCCGTGGCTGTGTAGAATGATGTCAGGAAAGAATGGGGTTGAGTGGCAATTATGGACGTCGCTTTCTTTTCTTCTTTTTTTCTTGTTGAGGACCCTTTTGAGAGGTATCCCGGAGGCAAATGACCTCCTGAGATTTTGCTTCCTCCGGTGTGATTCTCAGATCTGGAAGATGGAGGTGCGTGGTGATTCATACTAAGGACATCTAGATCTTTGATCCGGGTCCGGGGTGGGGGTGGGGGGGGGTCCCGCGTTATTTCCAGAACACGTTGAACTGTTTCCTACCACCATGGTGTCACTTATCGTCCTGCTGTCTCTGAAAAGGGACCGGGCTACCAAGACGTACCATCTAGATAGCTCTCGCCTTTCTTAGGAGGCGAACAGACCTTTATCTATCAGGGAACTGGGGTTGGTGAGCCAAGACTTGTTGGGGACAGACGCTGGTGACCTGAGGGATGCGGGGGAACCCCTCTATAGCCACGTGGCTCGCCCCCGCGGGTGGCAATGGGGCTGTCTAGGCTGAAGCTTCAGAGTCCTTAAGACAGTGGCCTTTGGCGCCAGAACTGGGTGCTGGCCCTGCAGACCTTCCCAGGTTAGGCCTTGGCTTTTCCATCAGAGGTTGCAACCACGTACTGAGGTCTGATCTTACTGAGGCAATTGATCTCAGACTCCAAGGCCCAGATGGACAGTGTTGGTACCCTGAGCCTCTGGCACAGATGACCCTTGCGGAAAGGGCTGAAGGGTGCCTGGGCTGCGGGGGAATGCGGGCAAATGCTACTCTTCCTTCCTGGTCGGTTATCGATTAAGAGACTCCATTCTGACATCATCCCAAAACAATCCAAATTAAGAGCTCCTCGCGCTGGGGTCCCCGTTCACAGCCAGCTTTCGAAAGCGAGGAAGGGGGAAAACATTTAAAATCCAGCACTGACGGCCCTGCACAAATCAATTATTCTCGACCTTGATAAATAATTCATTTAAGCCTGTTTTTGTTTTGTTCCAACGCCTACAATGACTCAAGAGCTCAAAGGCTGACGGCACAGCTTGTGCGGGGCAGGTCGGCAGGGTATTTTTCTTGGAATAATTCGCAACATTGGCAGGGAGGCGATGGGGATATGACCTACGAAAAGATGGAATGTGAAGACAGAAAGGAAGAGAGGAGGGTGTGTGTGTCCTGTGCGTGTGTTTGTTTGTTTGTGTGTGTGCAGGAAGTGGGGGGTTCGTGTTTTATGAAATTCCGAAGCAAATTCCGTAGGTCTCACCTTGTGAATGTTTCCGATTATATTTTTAAAGAAAAGTCAGTTAGCTCTTAAGTCTTCCGAAGCAATTGTGGTGAAGAGAATATGTGCCACGGATTGGGATCCCAGAGAATGTCCTCAAAAATGAGAGGGGACAATCTTAAAGAACAAATCCCACAGAGCTAGGGTTAACTTTTCTCGGTTCTGCCCCACCCCAGATACATATCTGCTTTGTTATTTTCTTAAGAGAGTATATGCAATATATACCCCAAAAGGCATTTTCTGCAAAAATAAAAATAAAACCTCATTTTTCATCTTTAAAAATAAATCAAAATTCATTGGGGTGTGGTGGTGATGCTTGCCTTTAATCCTAATACTCTAGAGATAGAGACAGACCTTTAAGTTCTAGGCTAACCTGATCTACACAGTGAGTTCCAGGACACCCTGGGCTATTTAGAGAGAGAGACCCTGTCTAGTGGGGACACAGATTTATTTCCCTTGTTTTCAAGCAAATAAATATGGTGCATTGGCTGAATTTTAAATACAAGAAAATTATGTGCTAAACTAACATAAATCTACAAATAATCTTCCACTTCCAGACCCTCACTGTCTCTCTTTCTTTGAAAGAAAATTCCTAAATTGGGGAAGGTTTTTTTTAATTTGTTGCTCAGAAAACAGTTTATTTGCTAACTGTGAATAACAGAGAACCGATTTCATTCCAGGTTGTGCAGGACACATCAATGCCAATGAACAGCGAAGATTTCCCCCACCCCAAAGAATGATCCAAACACAGACATTAATTCTGTGTGCAGGACATTCTCCACCACCCACTTTTACCGTCTAGTTTTGAGATTCGTTTACACTGGAGCATCAGATTTTCTTAAATAGAATTTTAATGAGATTTGCCACCAAATTATGAACTTGAAACTTGTTTCTTGTCATTTATTTGAGCATTTAAAGAATCTCTATGACACGGCCAGCCTACAGAAATGGGATGCAAAGGCGCCTCTTTCCACTAGGCGGCGCCAAGAACCTCAACCCCGGTACCCTGCTATTGTTTTTCTATAAAAGATGCAAGATACACAAATAGGCGCTCCACAATCTAAGGCTGATTCCGAAACCATGGCATGACCTTGCAATCTCATGATTGGGCTCTCCTGGAAGGTTCTTTTCTCTTTTTACAGCTATTAATACATTCCCAATTTCTTTAGATACACAATATGTGTCTGCTTAGAAAAAATGATCTATTAAAGAGACAGATATGAAAATAAGGAAATGGAGTCTTTTCTTCAGTCTGGTCCTTAGACTGAAACTGGGAGGGTGGAGACTTGGAGCAACGAGACAAAGGTTAAAAATTTTTAAAAGCAACAGAGTTGTTTTAACAGAAAAGAGTTAAAACCATAACCTGTGAGACTTAAAGTTTTGAGAGATAATTCTTGCATCCTAAAGTTGGCAGAAGTTATCACTTTACCAAAACATTAAAGCTGGCAAGTTGGGAAAGAAATTTATGTATGTAGTGGGGAAGTAGTCGTGTGGTCCCGGGGCACTATCCCGGGCACTCAGACTGAACACTGACAGGGTAGAGAGGAGGCTAGAGGAGAGGGTTGGGCCTGTTCTGCCAGTTTCTAGTGTTCCTGGTAAGGCTTTGCACCTTCCCCACCACAGGGCCCAGTATTTTCAGCCATGGGCAGTGCATTCATATTACTCTTTGCCCTCATTCATCCCATCCACGTATTGTTTAATAAACATTACTGAATGTGCATTCTATGACAGGTGCTTGTGTGTTCTGGGAACTGTCACAATGAACTTGGTACAGTGGGAGCTCAACAGAAGGCAGGAAGTCTCACCTGGGCGAAGGTGTTTGGTACAGCGGGAAGGTTTTCTATACCAGAAGGAGGTACAGACCCTGGGATGTACCTCAAGCAGTGGGATACAGAAAGATTTATATGATAGCTAAAGGTTAAGATGGTGCAAAGACATCCACAAATCGACCAAGACTGGGCTACAGTAGGCAAGTATATGCTGGCTCAAGAGATCTCTCTTAAATGCAGGCAGGGGAGGTGCAACTGCATATACTCCCCCATACCTGCACCCCAAAAAGTGTGGCAGGGCACACACTTTTCAGTTTGAGTCCAGGAGATAGTCCAGCAACCCTTCCAAAAGGACAGAGTTGTATCCCTTTTTTCCGCTGTCTCTCCAGCCTTTTCTTTGCCTTTTAGATTGCCAAATTCTGGAAAACTAGATGATCTTAGCAGGTCTAAGAAAACTGCGCTTCAAATTCAAGGGCAAAGGAAGAAAGGATGACAACGTGAAAGAGTGGGCGGGGGCGGGGGGAGAAACAAGAGTACTGTGGGAGAAAACTCTTAATTTCACTCTAAATTGAACCATTGTTCAGTAAGATCAACTCCTGGAGAAGTTTAAAAAGCCGCCATGTGACACACAAATAAAGGAATCCTGCCATCTATGAAATGATTCTGATATCAATTCCTGAGGTTAAAGGCATTGGAGAGGCTGTAACGAAGGAATCTCCCCCCCCCCATGCCAATCAGAGAAGAGAAATTCATTTACGATGTTAATTAACAAGCGGCTAATTAAAACGGCACTTTGAGCGCTAATCAATCGCCTTATTAAGTAAGAGCCATCACTGGAACAAATTGGAAGCTCCCCGCCCAGTCCCCAGCCTTGGCGCAGGCGGGGCTGGGTTCCCAGATCTCGCTCTGCGGGTGGGAAACTGCTCTCCCACCAGACAGCGGACAGCAAAGCTCTCCAGGTCTAGGCTTAACCCTATGGAACTGCCTGCCCATGCCCCAGGACCATAGGGACTGGACAAGTCTAGAGGGCCGTTTGTAGTACAATCGCTCTCTCTTGGGAGTAAGGGATTGGTTGCAAAGAAAAGCAACGTTTCCGCTGCAGAAACACCAAGTTTGTCTGAAAGAGCTCTTCTCCGACCTGCCAGCAACACGCAGTGGGGGGGCCGCCAGTAGTGGAACGAGGCAATTCAGCCTGAGAGGGGGCGCTCTCGGCCCAGGATGCCACGGTCCCATTCCCCCAGCCTACCCACCACCCCAAAATGAAAATTCCCAGGACCTTCCCCTGGGGTGGCCCAAAAACTAGAAAGCGAGGTCCTATTTTTAAGAACAAGACACAGCTATCTCCTAGGAGCTCCACAAGAAAGGGTGAGTGTTGCAGGAGGGAAGAATGAGGGACAGTGAAGGTCTGGAACTCTGACACACACCAGCCCGCCTGTAGGAGCCTCCCTTCTATCTTCTCCGTGGTCAGGCCCCACACTCTCCTAAGAATTAAGATGTAGAATCTGTATTTTTGAGGAGCTTTCCTCATTTTCGAATTGTTTATTGTCTGCTTTTCACCATAATCTCAAGAGAAAATCTTTGGTAGTAAGAGGGGTACTGTGAATTTAAATGCTAATTAAGCAGTCCCCGCCCCCGTCCTCCCCAGCTCCACCTGCCTGGCAGTTTGTGTTTAGACTGGACGTTGGGCGCGCCCACTGTAACATTCCAGAATTACAGAAAGGGGCATAGTAAAAAGAGACCTTAGTGGACTTCAGCCTGGTTTGCTTCTTGTTAGCTTCATTTGGAAAAGTGGGAGGCACATTTGGAAGAGGGTTTTTGGATGGTGGGTGGTGTGTATCATGGCCCAAGGATTGGCTTACGTGCTTGAAATGACACGTGGATGTCTGAGCTGGCCTTGGGTTCGCCTTGCTCCCGGAGGTGCGCCTGATCGCATCTGCTGTTGGATCTGAGCTTGCTCCGGGTGTCCCAGGAGAACCGGAAGAACGGCTCCCCTGTGCAAAGTTCAAAAGCATTAATATTTTCATCGTATTACCATTATTCAATATAATAATATTTGCTCGGTTAGCGGCACTAATTAGACCACATTAAAACCGTAGCGTCTCCCTAATGGTGCGTAATGTGCCCACACTCACATTTTTCTCTCTGAGGATGGGCGGCTGGCAGGCAGAGGAGGGGAGATCCGCAAGGATTAGGGTGTGAAACCCCCGCCTCCAACACACACACACACACACACACACACACACACACACACACACACACACACACACACGGCTGGATGTGGCACCAACCTCTCCACGCGGTCGATCGGACCCAAGCCGCGCGCTGGGCCCTGAGCCCGGCACCAGGCAGCCTCCTCCCCCGGCCTACCGCTTTGAACTCTCCTCATTGATTTTTGTTTCCCTTCCTCCATTTGTGTGTGTATTTTCAATTGGTTGGGGTTTTAATGTTTGGGAGTGCCCGAGTGTAAGAATTAAAATACTCTTAAACCGATTCCCTCGGCCGAGAGTTGGGGAACCTGCCTTTTCCTAACCCGAAACTCATGAGACACCCCGCCCCCGTTTTCAGTGAGACTTTATTCTGAGATTCGATGGTCGAAGTCGAAGTGTGAAGAAGAAAAAAAAAAAAACCTCCCGCGGGGCAGGTCTGGGTCTTTTTGCCTATTCCTGGGAGCCGGCGGTCCACTCTGGCGCCTGCCTGGGCGAGTGGATGTGAGGCTCGGACCCACGCCCCTCCTGCACATCACTCTGAATATGTAACATATTTGTAACAAGCGAGGAGGAGGTGTGATCTGTGTGCCTGAATGGGGAATGTGGGGGGTGGGGGGAGGCCGATCTGGCTAGGGAAACGGGGAACACAGAACTCACGTTGTTCTGAAATCTAACAATCTGAACATTCCTTTATTAAAAGCTGCCATATGACATTTACACGGAGCCACCAGCCTCTCTGCCTCTAATCCAGGCAAAAACTGTTGTACCACCGAGTTCTGGCTGCTGCGTGCGGGCCGCTGCTGACCGCCTCCGGGCTCAGGGACTACAATACAGCTCGAAGGCCCTCGCCCACTGAGGGGCTGGCGTCCCCAGTCGTGCCTGGGTCCCCTGAGTAGCACTCACCGGGCTTCTAGCCCCGCGCCTGGTCAACAGCCCGGCTCAGCGAAGCCCAGTGACCCGGTCCGTGCCTCTGGTTCTTCCCTTCCTCCAAGAAGTAAACTTTCTCCACCCAACCCCCTCCATTAATCCGATCATTTAGAATAGCAGTTTTCCTTTGGTCAGATTCCCCGCTCCACGTTCGGTCTGAATACACGATCAGAACTGCTCAAGAGAGCAGGAAGCACATTGATTTCAGCTTGTTCTGTCCACAGACGGCCCTGACAAGGTTGTTAGAACAGTCGGAGAGGTCTATACAATCACTTAATTACCAAAACTGTCAGTCAGGCGAGATGCAGCCTGCGTCCTGGGCTGAGCCGGGCATTCCGGCATTAGGCCGCGCGCGTGATTGATCGGTGCTGATAGCACTGCAAACATAATCACGGCGAATTTTCTGATGTGTGATTTTTGTCCCAAGTTCATGCTTCAGAGAGGTAATCGGAGGATGAGAAGGGTCGGTGCCATTTCGGATTACCTGGAGTCCTCTTAGAAAGGGTAAAACGCCGGAGGTTGCGCTCTGTCGAAGAGAGAGAAAAGGGGAGAAGCCTGGAGTGGGGGTGGGGGAGAGGACGAAAGAGAGAGAGTTATAGATTGCTGGAGGGACTGGAAACAATTCGTCAAACTGTGCTAGAGATTTCCTTCAGAGCCAGCGCGTGGCAGACTGATTTTGTCCAACGTCTGTTTAGCCACATTTAGAATGATCCAGCGGTTATTACTGCGATTGGCTTAGGAACTGACAGGCAGTTGTAGGCGCAAGGAGTATAGATGCTGTTTACCGGAGACGTGCTCGTAACTGCTGTCAAATACAGTTAAGTAAATATTATTAGGAAAGAGCTCTGTTAAGAGAAATGCCAGTCCAATAACTATGCCTTTTCCTCCCCTCCCTCTGCAAGACTGTCTGCGCCTCCCGCGGATCTCTTCTGCTCCTTTGCGGCTTGGGTCAGATGTCCAGGGCCGGCCGCTGACACTCTGAGCCTAGAGCACTAGGCCACTGGTCACCGGGGACTGAGTAGAGACTTGTAGGCCGGGTGTGCACGCAAAGCAGGCTCAGGCGTCAGTGAGATGCACTCTGAGCCCCGGCCCAGGGCTCCCTCCCATCAGGGAGCTACGGTTCTCTGACCCTAGCAGGAATCTTCGTATCCTGGCAGCCACAGGGCAGCGTGGGATCCATTGGCAGGCAGTAGAGCGATTCCCTTCCAACTAGCTTGGCGACTCCCTGTCAGTCTATAGGGCGGGTCTGTCCTCTCGGGCTTTGCTGGAGGAGTCGGACTTAGCAGGTCGATAGTGGCAGACCCAGGAGCCAAGTATTCTGGAAAGTACACACGCGGGTCTGACCCAGCTTGGGTTTCTGTGATGCAGGGAACAAGAGCGCCAGGGTCATGTATCCACACCCCTGCACCGCGCGCAGAGAGAGAAGCAGCACAGAGTTTAGGAAGCCGATCTCTCTTGGGCCTTAATCCTTTGAAGGCCAATCTCTGAGTCCCCTCCTCTCGACCGCCTTTTGGTCGCCTTTGGAGCACAGCAACCCACCCATTCGCCCTTAGCGATGGTCTCACCATTCACTTGAGCCAAAGACAACCTTTCATATCCTTTGTAAGGAAATAGGAATAAGGAAGAGAGAAATAACAATTTATGTTCACTAGTAGGTCTCTGGGGTTCTTCACAGTCCCCAAAGTCCTAACTGGGTATCTGCCCAAGGAGAAAAGGCCTAAGGATTTTAAAGGTGGGGAAACACCCGAGATCATAGCGTTTATACTCTTGTACCCAGGAGGAAAAACTAACCCAGAAGGGAAAGAGACAAAGAGGTCAAAACGTGGCAAGGATCCCCTCTGGGAGTTGAAGGGTACCCTAGGTTATAATCTGGTCAAAGGAGAAAGTCACTGTCCCTTCGGGCAAGTCATCTATCTTCCCAGGGATCCTGATGGTTCACAGATGAAGATGACATCCGGTCCTGCAGCTTTCTTCTGCAGAGTAAAACACACACAGCCTTCATCAGTATCTAGGATGTAGAACCCTGCCTATTTAAAAGAGATGCTGCATTTTAAAGTCAAACGCCACCAATGTCTGTGGTGAATCGAGTAGGTAAACAACTTACATTTGGTTCCTGCACTTGAAGGAACCGTCCCCTTCGCGTGCACAGCAAATTGAAGAAACAATAACACTAATGAGCTTCGCAAGATGCAACTGTGAATAATGAAAGACAACACTGCAGTTTGCAACAGAAAGAATAAAGGTGAAATAATCAGCCCGCAAAGAGGAAAGGAAAGCGGGCAATGATTAAATGATCAAAAGCTGGCAGAGCGAATTCAATGTCACTGCCAGACGCAGCCTTCTACCCACGAGTGAAAGTTAGGTTTCAAGCACAGTGTAATTACAGCCGGGGTTGTCAGTTTGACATTAATGCAGCCAGCAGAAATTTCCTAATTGGCCTCAGAGGAGAAAGTGAACCAGAAAATATATTAACATTTTAAAAAAGCATATTTTGCCTAATCCTTTCACTTTCCAACAATATTTGAAGACCAAAATGCCCCAGGCATAAGAATTTAAATGAGCAATTTTGTTTTTGAAGGAAACGGCCAATGAGACAGAAAATAGACTAAAGGGAAATCATTAGTGGATGAGAGATACTGACAGGCCTGCCTTGCTGACTGGCTGGCCTGTCGCTTGTAGTCTGTGTTCTTTAGTTCCACGCTATGAGCTAAGTTGATAACATGAAAAGACCCATAAACGTGCAGCCAGGAGTCACAGCCTATTATCCGGAAATTCAAATGTAAGGGGAGGGGTAAGGAGGGAAGGCACCGGAGGGGCTGGGAGGGAGGGGTGCACACGGAGGGAGAGCAGCGGTGGAGGAGGAGGGGCTCTTATTCTTTCCCACAAAACCTATCATATCAGAGAACAATAATAAGCTATTATCTGACATAAATGTGCTGGACTGCCAAAAATATAGTCTGAAATCGACAACATTGTTCAATCTGAAGATAGCAACAAAATGCTTAAAGTTGCGACGTAATTTCACATGCAGTGCGGTTGATGTGATTTGACCGTGTCAGGGAAACAAAGCAAAGTGCAGTCAGGATCTGTTAGTACAGTGGCTTTTGATGGAACAGCCGAGGCACGCATCGCCCGTGGCATGGACTCCAGGGCGGAACGCTCATGACCAAGACTTCTGCCCTTTTGAAATGAAATAGAAATAGGAGAGTTACAGGAAAACCCTACTCAACGCCCAGGGTCAGGAGCTAGGCAAGGGTTTTCAACAGAGGTCTGAACGTCCAGAATCGCTATGGTAATTAGCAGGTGGTCAGGCGTGGGAGGAGAAAAAGCTGGGTGGACGTCTGTAAACATTCACTAGGAAAAATAAAAACGAACCTTCTTATTAGCCTTGTCTGGGAAAGAATCGGAAAAACATCCAAAGTAAAAGTGCGAGAAGATTTAAATAAAATAACTATATGCATCATTAAAAATAAGTATACGTGTGTGTAGACACGAATACACTAAGACTCCTAACCAGAGGCTCCTAACGTGAAGTGGGGCGGGTCAAGCACCCCAAAGGGCTCAGAAGTTGAGGGTTGGGGTCCCCAGACAGCCTGTGCTGCAGGACCTGTGGGTCACCGCAGGGGGCGCCAGGGAGCCGCGGGTCCTCGGCCGACTCCTTCCTGCCTCCCCTGAGGCTCCGCCTGTATCTTACCCTTCTAGGGGGAAATCCCTGCCTGGACACCGGAACTGGGAGAAAACAGACTAATTGCTCTGAGACCACCGCATTTAGAAACCTCGAGCACCTTTCTCGGTCTCTGCCTTTTGGTGCCTGGAAAGAGGGGGAAAAAAACCTTCAAAGATTTGCTTATTTTGATTCCTTGGGCGATGGAGCCATGTATTAGCCAGTACCCGGAGATAATATTGATGAGAGCTTTGCCGGTGCCTGACATCAAATTAGTGGCCTTCGTGTAAAAAATCTGGGAAGAAATGTCTAACATGCTTAAAGCTGGTGGGAGGCGAGGTTTTTACTCATCAATTGAGATGCAGCTTTAAGGGTGGAGGGAAAGGAAAAGGCTAAGTCAAAACTTCAAGCTCTCTCATTATGAGGTATACCTGACGGGGACACCGAAAGCCGCCTGTACTTCCTCTCATCAATACAGGAGAGCTTTTTGTCAGTAATTTGCAATAAGTGTCTGCAGCATTTCTGTAGGGACCCAGAACTCATTATTGGCTGCAGATCTGTACGGTTCCTAATTGGAAGCATTGGGGCCTTATCAGCTGAGGATTTCCTCGGACCTTTGACAGATACCGATACTAAAATCATTGTTCACTTGTCAATTTAAAAGACCATTAAAGCAGCTTATTTTGGTTTTAATTGGACCCGCCTCCCTTCCAACGCCAGACTTAGGAGAGCGTGGAAAAAAGGAAAGAAAGAAAAAACACGCCCTCCCCCCCCATCCAGGCGCGCGCACGCGCACGCACGCGCCGGGGGAACTGCTGATATGTAGGTCACCCTGGAGGGTTCGGGTTGGCGGCCCCGGACTCTGTTGCAGCGGTCACCACCTTAGCCAGTGGTCAGCAGCCCGGACTGTCCGATGCAGCAGCAGCAGCAGCAGCAGCAGCAGGTCTAGCTCCAGTGCTCCCAATTCCCAATTAAGCGTCAAGGCATTCGCTTATAGGTACCCTCCCACCCCTACCCCAGTGCATTGGGCCAAAAATCAATTACTCTCCCCAGCCTGACCGGGTGAACACAGATGCATAACGTATCCAAGGTCTCAGCAGCCCAGCAGCCCAGCACCCAACTAACTTTCTCCCTCTTTAAACATAAAGCGAGGACTTCCGCATCGCGGCGGTCCCTGCTATAAAGCTGGCAGGTGCAGCAAAACTAATATGTGTAAATGCTTTAAAGCAATAATCTGCTTACAGCGACACTTCTACAGCGCGGCGGGGCCGAGGGGGGGGGGACGAGAAGGCGTTTGGCAGGCAAGAGAAACCGAATTGTTTTGACACCACCATTGAAGAGCGAAGCCTGGTGGATAATCATTTCATAGGATAATTGTGGCCAAGTTAAAAAAGAAGAAGAGCCTACCCACTTTCTCCACCCTCTTTACCTTCCCCCATCAAAGTGAGCGATGAGTTCTTCTCATTATTTTTGCCTTGCTCACAACATCACCGGGTATCTTCTAAATGAAATAGATTTAATGATAATACTAGAAAGGTAAACGGGACGGGAATAATATTTACTGTATAATCATTTGGACTCTGTTGAGCTCAGCACTTCCCCTTATCCCAAGAATCTCACTAATTGCTTCCAATCTGAAAAATGACCAGGCAGACTTATTTTGCTGGAAGGTTCCTTGCACCTAATGTTTAAAAAGCACATATGTGTTTTTGTTTTAAAAAGCTCATTTTTCCTCCAATCTCCTCCCCTCCCTTCCAATTGTAAGTAGCTGATGTTATGCTTGGCTCCTGGTTTATTTGCTGTCAAAAGGAATTTGATGCAAAAAATCATTTAAGCATGTATACAACCCATGGAGGGATTCGTTTGACCTCATTATACAGCAATAAAGAAGGAATCCAGTTTGTTAAATATCACCGAACCGCATGCATTTCATATCAGATCACAAGAGCAGTGCTTCAAAAGATTATCCAGAAAGTGCTTAGCAAGATGGAATGGGTTAACTCTGCTTGCCAGAAGGTGTTCTGACAAATACAAGAAAAGAGAGATATGTGCAGCCCCCTTTAAGAGCAGAGCAACTGAAGAAAAAAGAGATTTATGCTTTTAATTAATGGCAATTAAACCATGCCTGTTGGCTTGGCCTATGGCAATTGTTCCCTGCAAAAAGAGGGCCGCGCTGGTGACAAGTATTTGAATCCGCTAAGTTCTGTCAAGGGAGCTGACTCTGCAGGCATCAAAACCAAACTAAATCAATAAAAGAATTAAACTTTTATAAATTGCATTTTGACAAGTATCAGATGCCGTTAAGCTTTGATATTATGAATTCCTTGGAGGTGACGCAAACAAGAAGGGCCGCAGTTAGAGATCCAAACAATCAAAGGGGCTTGTTAACATGCGCTGTCAAACGCGCCACTGCCATTAATTACTACAAATTAATGTGACTCTGTCTTCCTCTGGTGATTGGAATAATAATCAGCCTGATTGGTGGAATGAGCAAAGAGAACATACACAGCCCTGACAAAAAGAGTACGTTTACAAAACAGTCCGCGTTTACAACCTCTGTGTTCGAAGCCTGGATGGTTTTCCTGTTGCCCTGCCCACTGTGACCTACCTCACCTTCTACCTTCTACCCCACCTTCGCGGTTCCCAGATCTTCATGTGCTGCTCCCTGTGAGATGGCAGAAGGAGGCATCGGGCTCTTGCCAGTGATTATTGGAGCATAAAATAAATCTTTATTGTGCTTCATTGAGGTGTGGGGGAAATACACTGATTTCCCCCCTAGGAAATGAAACCAGAACTCCCACAATTTGGCTACTTGCTAACAAGAAATTTTCTATAAGGCTGACATGTTACATGGCATGATGCTTCCTTTGTGGTAACTCGGTAGACAGAGCCTGTGGGGGAAACAGAAACCCCAATTATGTCTAGGAAGGACGGGAGGTACCCAGCATGGTTCTAGCAGAATATCCCTCAGCATCATGGAATGGTCTACAACCAGAAACAACCAACACCTATCGTCCCTCATTTTAAAATAGAATGTGATTTTCATATTAACAATGGTCCAACTTGTGATTCTGAATCTTATACCTGTCCAGTGAAATGCCATCATAGACCAGGGCTGAACCAATATTTGCACCATTAAATGTAATTCAAGCTGTAAAATAATTTCGAAGCCAAACATATTACAAATTAATTCATAATAACTTATCTTTGTGCACTCTATCAGTTTTTTCTCTCGTTAATTTTACTAGGCATCTTAATACTCTTCTCATAGTCTACTTCTTTCTGTTTTTTTCTTTTTCTTTTCTTTTTTTTTAATGTTGTGAATCACTAGCATATGGTTTCTCACATCCAAAGAGTTTCCAAATGTTTGTGCTACATTTCTAGCTAATTGAAGAATGAAGTTTAGCCACAAAATATGGTGACTTAAAATGTAGGGAAGGGATGGCTCAGTGGGTAGAGATGCTTGTCACAAACCCCGATGACCTGAGTTTGACCGAAACTCGCACGCACACAGATACATACATACATGCATGCATGCATGAACACATGCACACATACATTTGAAAAATAGAGAATCCTTTTAGATGACAAAGGCTCAACAGTAAACATAGGAGTTAATGCACCTTCAGCTAAGGTGGGGATGGCAGGGAATAGACTTCTTCATTGTCCCTCAAAACTTGGAATACCATGCTGTCTCCTCCTACTGTCTTGGTATGAGCCACAGCTAGAAACCCATTTCTTCCCAGCTGTGCTAGCTTCAGGGCTATGTTAGCTGGAGATGACCTTATCTGGGGAAGTGCAGAAGTACTCATAATAGACCCCTAAGTATTGGCAGGAATGCTGCCAGATGTGTACAGTGTTTGGACTAATTACTTAATTTTGATGATCGACCATAATCTAAGTGTGTTTTTAACACAGAGAGGAATTATGTTGACACCAGCTGGCAGCAGCTTTTCATGTCTGACAAAATTTAAAACTCACTTTGAAGCTCGGCCAGTGACAAATGTGCTCCAGGTTCCCTGCCATGTTGGTTGACCTCTGATCTTCTGTGGAACAGGGGATTTGTCTCAAACTGTGGTTACAGTATTTTACTGAGGTGTAATCTGTTTCTCAGGACCCAATATTCCTATGATAGATAGTTCTCTGGCTTGGGTAGTGACAGGCAAGTTTGGGGTGATTTTCTTCATTTTCATTGTGAAGGAGTGGATCCCAACTCAAAGACTGGGTTTAAGTGAATGATTTCCATTGCAAGGGCTTCTCAAGATCTGTTCAGGGACAGCATTGTTCAGGGACAACATTGTTCAGGGACAGCATTAATAAGGAGGAACCGGGTTGGGGGGGATGATTGTGAAGGCCCCAGAGAAACCTCTGACCACACTCAGCAACCACAGAAGGAGTTTATCATTAAAAACGTGTGTGATGATTTTTTTCTCTGATGATTTTGCAAGATCCTGTCTGGACTGGAGCTCCCTGGATTTCAGAATCCTGGCTGTATTGTAAATAGGCTTCCTTTAATGGATACTATGGACTTGAAGGTACTACTCCAGGTCTGTCATTTACTCCTCTAATAGTGTTATTTATTTCCTTCTTATAGTCCTCTAGCATCATCATTAGAAGTGATTTTAGATCTGGTTCTTGCTTTCCTGGTGATATGGGGAGTTCAGGACTTTCTAATGTGGGAGAACTAGGCTCTGATGATGGCAAGTACCTTGGGTTGCTGGTGCTTGTGTTCTTGTGCTTGCCTTTTGCCATCTGGATCACCTTTGTGCTATCTGTGCTGTCTCTGACTGGGGCCTGTCTTTCCTATTATCTAGGTTGTGTCAGAACTGTTTGGGATAGGTTTTGCTGCTGGGGTTAGAGCTGAGGCCCAAGCTCTGCTCGGTGCTCAGATGGAAACCGGAAGGGGCCCGGGCTCCGGGTCAGGAGTGGATTCCTGGGTCCCAGTGGGTCCCCGTTGCTCCCTGATTGGGGCAAGTATTGCCGCTTCCTAGCCTAAGATACTGCTTGGGTTAGAGCTCCTGGAAGCCCCACTTCCTCTGGTTTCTGTGAGATTGGGTGCAGAGCTGCCTCCCAGGATCTGCAAGTGCTCGGGCCCAGACTGGATGGAGCCAGCACTCAGGGCCAGGAGCGAATTCCTGGGTCCCAGTGGGTCACGGTTGCTCCCTGTTTGGGGCAAGTGCTGCTTTTTCCTTACCTGGGATGCTGCCTGAGTTAAAGCTCCTGAGAGTCCCTCTTTCTCTCGGTTTTCTGGGGTTGGGTACAGAGCTGCCGCCTGTGACCTGCTCTGTGCTGGGCCCAGACCCATTTATTCCTCTAAAGATGTGTTCTTATTATTTTTAAATTGTATGTGGCTGTGTGTGAGTAGGTGTGCACACATGTGGATGCCTGTGGAGGCCACACGAGGAAGTCAGATTCTCCTACAACTGTAGGTACAGGACATGGGTGTGTGTGCTGGGAACTCAACTCTGGTTTTCTGCAACAGCAGTATGTGCTCCTAACCACTGAGCTGTCTCTCCAATCCCACATTTTCTTTATAAATCATACTTTGCTTTCTTCCTTGCTTCTTGTTCTTGCATGTTCCCTCTCTCTTTCTCTCTTTCTCTCTTTCTCTCTCTCTCTCTCTCTCTCTCTCT
>NW_021605170.1:2481967-2487058 GCF_004785775.1 Grammomys surdaster | reverse complement strand
TTTTTTTTTTTTTCATAACAATATAATTTCTGAGAGTGGAACACACTTGGGAAGCTTGACATGTAGTATGTTACATGTAGGACCTCAGCACATCTTAACCTTTCACGAAAGCTTTAGCACTTTAATGAGCATCTGGCAAAGCCCAGACAAAGGGTTTGCCTGGAGTTCTTTGTCAATTTTCAAGTCAAGCTTGTCAGCTTTCATTTTTTTTCAACATTGCCTTTTATTTTTGTTAAAATTAACAAATACAAATACCTTCTAAAATTGAAAACAGATGCATCAATCTGAACAGTTAGCATTCCAAAGTAGAAAAACTGTCCAAAGTGCCCGCATTGATAGAACAATGTAACTGCCTTTTTCTGGAGCGTTTGTTTGCAGTGACTTTGCATTTGCTGGATTTTCCACTGTTACTCTGATGGTTGTTTTCATGTGCACGTGCACACTTCCGAATATACTTTCACTGTGAGGCTTTCCTCCCTCTATGTTTTCTTTTCTTTTTTGAACCTGCATTTATATACATTTTTTTAAAAAAAACTTTGACTATTAGCTTAGTTCACGACTTATTGATCAATAACAATCATGTTTATAAATCCTCATACATTTTACATATGCCAGGATTCGAGCAGTGCCGTCTCAGATGCTTTCTCATGAGAAAAGGTGAGTGGTGGTACAGGTATTCAAAACTTCACACGCAGGTAGAAATATAGAGATATATATAGTCAAAGACGTTTATTCACAGTCACGTGTGACAATATAATCTATGACTATCAATTTCCAGAAATATATGTCTTCATTTGAAAGGTGACTTATCTCTCTTTACTCATGAAGAAAATGGCAGACAAAGGTTCAGCTCTTCGTTATTCTTCGCCGTGGGGCCTGATGGATGGGTAGGCACTTTAATTTAGACCTCCTTTCTTCACACTGCCTGCGACTTCTACTCTTTCTTCTATTATACTGCTGCAGATATGATGGTGTTCTGTACACTTTGTTCAACTCATAATGAGACAAATCGCAAATACTGTTGATAATTTTCTCTATTTCTGACACTGAAAATTGCCTCGAGGAGAGATTTGTAGGAAAGACACTAGGTGATTCATTGATGAATTAGTAACTAATGAAATACACATATGCATACGACACACACAGTAGCATTGGTTTCAGTGATTCGACTTCACTTTGCTGGCTCCGTGGTAGTTTCTTAGGTAAGGGAGCACAGGTCTGGATTTTCTAGCTAAACTTGACTTATGCCTTTAGGGGTACTACTTTTATAATCAGTAAAAACAATAGCAACTATTAAATTTGTTTCTAAAAAACAAAGAATGCTTCAACATATATACCGATGATTAAATGTTGTGGATGTCCCCAATATAATCTTGAGGTGTCTTTTAGTTGTACGAAAGACTTATACTCTGACCTTTCCGTGACCTGGATTGTAAGATGTAGGACCTGCTCTTAATAAGTACCTGCTCTCCTGGCTGAGGAGGTGGCCACCTCGGCTCCCCCTGCTCCAGGAAGCATGGTTCCTTCCCTCAACCACTTTGGTGCTTAGTAAATTCTGCTCTATCAACCCAGATACAGTGCAGTGAGTCTTCTCAGGAATGTCACTTCACCGTCGTCCCTCCTGTTCTCACCAGAAGTGGAAATGGGAAGTGGAAAGCACTCTAACAGGAGATGTGTGACTCACCTCGAGAAAAGTGGGGGAAATGCATGCTGTGGTGATCCTTCTGCAGCCTGACTCCACTTGCCTCATGAGATCATGGGAAATCCATTAGCTCAGTAGTGTTCTGTTTTGCTTGATAGAAAGCAACAACCTTGTATTTCATGTGAATCCTGTATCAGACATTGTTATATCCAGGTAAAGCCCTGGATTCTTGGACCATATGAGCAACAGAAAAGGGGAAAAAACTACAAGAGAGTTGACAGGTATCATGGTTGTGGTTAGCGAACACTGTAGGCACCATGGATGGAACCCAATACAGTCCCACGATGTCAGAGTGTTGGGAAGCACATCCTGAGTTAATTATGGCTGAGACAGGAGGCAAGGGACATGTACAAAGGCAAGGGATGGGCAGGTGATAGAGGGATGCACAGGAGGCGAGGGATGGGCAGGAGGCGAGGGATGAGAAGAAATCTGCTAGAAAGAGAGGTTAGGGGAAAAGTAGAGGGGAGAATGTTCTGAGGAGGAAAGACAGGACTTAGTTCAAAGACCAGAAAAGATATGTTTAGGAAAACAACAAAATGATTGGTCAGCAGGACACACCTGCATTCCCAGCACTTTGGCCCCTGAGGCAGGAGGATTGTGAGTTTGAGGCATAAATTCTATCTCAAAAAACAACAACAACAAAAAATGCCAAAAGACAGAAGTTGTTTGTATCACAAAGTTGTAAAAAAAAAAAAATCCACGTGTAATAAGGGAGCATGGTTATTTAAAAGTAAGCACTTTGTGCTAATTGTGATGACCTGGATTTATGTCTGCGTCCACCGTGTTTCTTCGACAGATGTCTGGGTCACTCAGTAGCTGTAAAGGTTGATCCATTTGATAAGATAGGTTTTTTTTTTTTAAGCCAAAGGACTATACAGCATATACATCCTCTTTTTTGTTTATTGACTCTCTCGTGTGTGTTGCGTGATCCGTCACAAACCATTTGCAGCACACTAACTTACTGGATCCCTCAAAGGGTACTGTGAGACAGGATGCCAAGCCTAAGGCTCACATAGTTCCAAAGACTCAGTCACATTGCACCACAGAAAGAGATAACTACCAACATTTGATGTCCATTCTGGAGTGAACTTTTAAGACAAAGCATGGACATAAGAGAATGTGTGTGGAGTGTGTGTGTGTGTGTGTGTGTGTGTGTACTAAAACAATAATTTGGTTACCGGTTCATTAGCTAGCTGTCTTAGCATTGGTTAACTTGGTTACCGTTCCATTAGCTAGCTGTCATAGCGTTAGTTTTGATATCTTAATATCCCATCTTTTCTCCATTCTTGAAATAAAGGTCTCCCAGCTTTCACTTGAATTGTAAACTATAAGGATGAGAACTTCTTTAAATGACAACAAAACTGTCTACCCTTTGGGCTGAGGAGATGGCTCCAAGAATAAATTGACTTGAACAGGCATGAGGACCTGAGTCTTTGACAGGACACATCTGTAACCCAGTGCTGGGGGTTGGGTGTGGATCCCCAGAACTCAGCCAGTCTAGCTGCAGACATGAGCACAGCATTCATTGCAACATCCTGTTGTAAGGAGGGCACAGTGGAGCACACTTTAACCCCAGCTCTCTGGAGGCAGATGCATATAGAGATGTATGAATTTGAGGCCAGCCTGCTCTACACAGTGAGTTTCAGGACAGCTAGGGCTACAGAGAAACCTTGTCTCAAAATTAAAAAAAAAAAGAGGAAAAAAAAGAAATGATCAAAAAAGTTAAAAAGGTAGAGGGCCTGATGCAAAAAGTAAACACTAACAGAGGAGATACCAGACATCAGTCAGTGGCCTCCACACACAAGCACATACATGTGTGTACACACACAGAGACATACGTGTGCACACATGCACATACACGCACAATGCACACACATGTGCACACACACACACACTTATCCCCTCACACACACACAGCTACCCGGGTTCTTCTTTCATCAGCCCAGACACTCCTAGTTCCTCATGGCAGTCAGTGGGTAAGAGCTCAGACTTGACATCAGGGCCTCCATCACTGCTGTGAAATCTTTGGCAGCTCAAGCTTTCTAATCTTGAACTTACTCATAGGTAAAATCGTGTGAGGATTGAAAAGCAGACAGTCATGAAGCAGGCTCGGTACAGGACACCACAGCGGTACATCCGTATTATTATTAATATTAACAACCTTGGCCAACCTCTGAACACACTGTTGTTTGCCAACGTGCCTCTGAAATTCAACCTCCAAACTCAGACAAGATATTTCCGATGCAGGCCTCACAAGTTCAATAATAACTGAACTTGGTTAATGCTCCCCTTTGGCAGCAGAGAGGAGCCTTTCAACACAATAAACAAGCCATATGTGTGGATATCATGATTAGATTCAGATGTGTACATAGAAATCTGATTTTCTAACTTTGAACAAGTTATTTTAGGGACTTGCTTCCTAAGGTGATATAAAACTAGGCAGGCTTGGTGGGTACTTACAAAGCCACATGAGTTCTTACACCCAATGTGAGCAAAAGACTTGCTTATACCATCAAGGCCTTGCTCTCGGTCCAGCCATGGGTGTTCCCCAGCAACTGAATTGAGTGCTGAGACCCAGAGAGGAGAACACTGGGCTGCTGGAGACTGTAATCTCATTATCAATAGATGGCAGATTGCAGTCATTGTGGCCTACTGTTTTAATATCATGGCACACTAGGCTGTTTTTCAAATACATTGTCTTCAGCCTGGAATTACCTATTGAAAAAAATGCATAGGTCTTGATATTGTTATGATGCTGTTCTATAGACTAAAACCTTTTCTCTACACAGCTAGGAGCCCAAACAAACAAAGATCAATAGCTCTTCTGTTTCCCACTGTCCTTCCTCTAGAAAGGGAAATAGATGCTTGCACATCTCTTCATAGTCTCACACACTGGCAGGGGTGAATAAAGGAAAGGTCCTGCAGCTGGATGACTAGATGGACAGAGAAAGAAGAAGCAGATGGACAGAGGGAAGGATGGCAGAATGACTAGATGGTGTCTGAACTTATGAACTTCTGATGATAGGCAGATGGACAGACAGACAGACAGACAGACAGACAGACAGACAGACAGATGAACAGACAGGCAGACAGACAGATAAATAGGTAGATAGAGGATAGATAGATAGACTACTGCCGCAGAAGAGAGGTGTTTCCAGCTAGCAAGTTGGATCCATATCTTGATAGAGTTTCAACCCAGAGCACTATGCCACTCCTCTCTGAACAATCATGTGACTCCTCCCTGGACCACACCACTCCCCCCTGGATCGTGCTTTGCCTGGGAGTCACTGACCACACCTGTTAATCACACCGTCATGGATGCATGTGTTTCCTGTCAGGGATGCCTGTGTTTCCAGTAAATAAGAAATGGCTTGATGTATTTGGGACTA
>NW_021605170.1:2474444-2481567 GCF_004785775.1 Grammomys surdaster | reverse complement strand
GAGAGAGAGAGAGAGAGAGAGAGACTCACACTTTGAATTTGCAGTGAGACATGTTGCATGCTGAGCAGAGCAAGCCTAGATAGACCTCAGTCCCTTCTTACTCCTCTGACATTAGCACCTGAGCGCAGCCTTAGCAACTATCCACCAAGCCCTCCGCTCTTCAGGAAACTATCCATGGATTGGAGATGTCTGTCAACTTCCCTCTTTGCCCCTTTCCAAGCCAAACATTGGGACCATGAAGGAACAGGGAAGACCGCCCCCAGTGAATCACAAGCACACTCTTCCTTAGTGATAATTCCAGACGTTAATGAATTGGAAAACTAATTACACCAAGTACAAGTCATTCACATTAAGGTGTCACCGAAACTGTGCATTTTAAAATGTTACTGCAGAGGTTTATCCTCTTGTTAAAGATTGTTGGCCATCAGTGAGAATGTGAGGAGGGCTGTGTGCATGCATCTCCTGCTGGGTATGAGAAAGGGGAAGGTGTGTGAAACCCTACTGGGCATGCTCAAAGGCCTCTCTCCTGCCTTCCCTCTGTAGATTGGCTTCAGCTCCAGTGAGAGTGGGCTCAAGATGGTCTCCATTTTCCTTCCGTTCGGAGGACTTGATCCTAACACTCGTGGACCCCAAGGCGAGACAGCAAAGGAGAGCATCTGGATTATATGTCTAAATATTTAGAAGTTATGAATGAGGCTAAAGAGTGCTCAATTACATTCTATTTTTTTCTACCTTGACAAATACATATTCATCACAATAAAACTGAAGCGATGTATATAAAGCTATGCTTTGTGTATGACTGACAGTCAGCAAAATATCAAAGATGACTGCATTAATTATTATTGTGTTTGTCTGAGGGCTCTGTTGACAAGCTGATGATACTTGGATAAGTAACAAAGGCACACATAATTCAGCAGCTAGCATATATTTATTACATAAAATTAACTTTTGTTTTAGTTCTTAAAAATCAAAGTAGCCAATTGTATTGCTAGGGCTAAGATTTTTACATGCGTTCTACTGACTTCAATGACAATCAATATTTTATCTTAAGTTGATACACACTTAATCTTAATTTGAGGGCTGGAGAGATGGCTCAGCGGTTAAGAGCACTAGCTCCTTTTCCAGAGGTCCTGAGTTCAATTCCCAGCACCTTCATGGTGGCTCACAACCATCTGCAATGGGATCTGATGCCCTCTTCTGGTGTGTTTGATGACAGCTCCAGCGTACTCATATAAATAAAATAAATCTTAAAAGTTTTAAAAAATTTTCAATTTGAAAAAAAATCGTTTTGCTTAGGAGTGAGCAACTGAGACAATTTTATACAAATTTTAGGATTTGCTTATTTTATTTTACATGTATGACTGCTTTGCATATATGTACATATATGTACCACATGCATTCCTGATGCTCAGAGAAGCCATCAGAGGACATTGGATCCCTGGAACTAGAGTTGTAGACAGCTGTGATCTGTCATTATGTGCTCAGAACCAAATCCCAGTCAAGAGCAGCAAATGTCCTTAACCACTGAGCCATCTTCTCCCCCAGCGACTGTGGTTTTTGGTAGAAAAACCACGTCTTTCTTCTTAAAGATGGATTTGGCAGTTTTATCTTTTTGAATTTTTTAAAATTAAATTTGTTTGGTATGTGTATGTGTCTCTGTGTGTGTATGTGTGTATTTGTGTCTGTGTGTGCATTTGTATATATTTGTGCTTTTTTGTGTCCTTGATAGTCTGGTAAACATGCTTCTGTTCTAATATCTTCAAATATTATTGGCCTATTATTTGCATATTAATTTTGTTAATTGTTTGGTGTATTCTTTTGATTGATTGGTTGAGGCAGTACCCCAGGCTGGCTCTGTAGCCCAGGCTGGCTCTGTAGCCCAGGCTGCCCTGAACTCACTGCAGTCTTCTTGTTTCACCCTACAGAAACCTGAAACTACAGAACAAGCCATTACGTCTGGTTTGTTGAATAGTTTGCAACAGATTTTTATAGTTTGTCTGAATATAAACAAGCAAGATTTTTTGCTAAATTGTGTCTTCTCATGGCTGGGCTTGGTGGCACAGGCCTGTAATCCCAGTTACTGAGGTCTCAGGTTCAAAGTCTGGAGACCCTTTCTCAAAAACTAAAGTGAAGGAGAGAGTTGGGAAGCAGAGGTTCGAGTATTCAAGGCCAACCTCTGCTACACAGAATTGGAGAACTGCCTGGCCTACATGAGACCCTGCCTTAACAATGAACAATAAAAAGGGGGACCCTAGGTGGCTTAGTGGGGGAGCACTCACTTAGTATGAACAAGTCTTCAAGCCCAGTCCCTAGTGGGTTCCCTCTGAAGGGACGATCAACAACAACAAATCAATTACTTTAATTGCTTTAAAAATGAAGCAGCCAAACTTTCAAATTGTTTTGTTAACTTGTGGCAGCTCTGTTAGTGACAAGCGAGAATCCCTACTGAGAAAGTGGGCATGTGAATACCCAACTACCCAACTGAATGTCCTTCCCAGCTCTGACCCACGTTCATTCGTTACTTCAGCTAACTTTTGCGGTGCTTTGTTGTGTTTTAAATTAGATTAAGTTAACAGCATTTAGACAACGTCCCCATCATGTCTCCAAACGCGATTTCAAGATCACCGCCTGATTTCACCATCATCTCATGGACAAGTTGGAGGGTGTTTGCCGTCTTTGAAATGTTATCAACCCAAACAGTTGATGCCACTTTGTCTAATGACAAAGTCAAATGCACCCTGTGCAAGAATAAACACTTGATCTGGGACACAGAGGGCTGGCCCATCTTCCAGACTATTGTGGAAGCCTTTCTCTTCATCAACCATGTTGTCCCCGTTACCTCATTAGGTAACTTTCATCTAAATAGAGCTGGGTTTGATTGTAAGTTTTGCACATTTGAATTATATTTTATTAAGCATTTTTCATAAAACTGAAACTCTGTGTCAGTATCAACATTCAGAATCTGCTTGGGCATCAGTGCTCCTGCAGGTTACCTGGAGGTGAGGCGTGCAAGTCCCTAGCAGTACTAAGAGTTAACAGTTCCTCTCCTGATGCTACCATCGGGATGCTGGTATGAAGTAGGAGAGCTATGAAGATCAAACTCAAACACACAGGGAAGCAAGAAATGCTTGGTGCTACTGGGAGATGATACTTTATGCAAAGCATCTACATACCCTGATGCCACAAACTGACTTGTCTTTTTCCTACTGGAAGGTGCTTCTGCAAATCAAACCTTCCCCAAAACTCCAGGGCACTGCCTGCTTCTTAGGCAGATGGTTGTGAAATCTACAAGCCTTCCTTGATTTAGCTGTGTGCCTATTTAAAGGAGATAAGGATTTTTCTGGGTCTTAAACTGTGTTTCACACACACATCACTGCTGACTATCTACCTGGGGTGTCTTTAATCCATAGTGTTTTATGATGTATGGCACCTCCCAGCAAGCTGTCTTCTATCAGTCTGTGAAATTCTGCTTCTCCACCTGGAACTGAGTGTGCCTCAGCCCAGGGCACAACAGTCCCTGGGCCTTTCTTGTGTGATGTCCACAGGTTTTATCCTTTCACTTTCTCTTTCTCTGCTTCACTCATCTTTTATGCTGGGAGATCTTTGAACTTTCATTGGTCAAAATGTATTGCTTGAGAAAGGTATATCTCCGTTACTAATACCTCCCTGTGCCCCATCTGCTTGTAAAGGTTCTGTTAAAATTGCTTACCTTTCTATTAAGGAAGGTTTTGCTATCTTTATGGGTAGATGACTACCCAGATGCCTGCCTTTATTAGAGGCACAGAACAGATTCACTTTTCTGATTCTTTAAGCAAAATGTCCCTAAGATGATTTGTTTTTCTTTCTTTCCTTTTTTTTTTTTTAAATTTCTGAATTCACCATCATGCTGGTCTACTCAGTTTGTCATGAACCTAGTGAACTCCATGGTGACAAGACAAGGTGACAGTTAAATGATACTGGAAGTATAAGAGTGACCTGATGTGAGGAAAGTTCTTAGAAAAAGGAATGCTCAGTACAAGTCACATCATAAAAAAGTTGTGTGTGTGTGCGCGTGTGTGTGCATGTGTGTGTGTATGTGTGTGTGTGTGTATGTGTGTGTGTGTGCATGTGTGTGTATGTGTGTGTGAGAGGGGGGGAGATTTGGGGGCAAGGTAAGAGTGCACCCACATAGAAGTCAGAGAACAACTCTATGGAATCATTTCTCCCCTTCCACCTCCATGTGGGCTCCAGAGGTCAAGTGCCTCGCCCCGTGGGCACCTCACCTGCCTCACACGTTAGCTCTGGTTCTCAGGATGAGCATGGACATGGATTTCTAGGTCCACATGAATTCCCCTGTATGGTAATTATAGTGATATGTATGAGTTAAACAGCTCCTTTATAGGTGGTGCGCCTGAAAGGCAAATGGCTGACCACTAGAAATGCCCAAACTTGACCATGGTGGATGAAAACCCAAGTTCTCAAATTCTTTTTTGTAGCTGCCGTTTCTTTTGTAACGGCCGTCAGGTTCTGTTACTTTGTAAAGGCTGGCCGGTTCTGTTGCTCCGGTCGGCAGGTCAGGGTCTAGCAAGAGAGAAAGTGGGGATGGAGGAAGGGGAAAAAAGGGGCGAGAGACGCAAAAGATAGATACAAGCCAGAGTCCGGTGGAGTCTCTTCAAGTCTTCTTTATTCTCCT
Organism: Grammomys surdaster; assembly: GCF_004785775.1. Taxonomy (NCBI): domain Eukaryota; kingdom Metazoa; phylum Chordata; class Mammalia; order Rodentia; family Muridae; genus Grammomys; species Grammomys surdaster. The sequence goes on along the minus strand of NW_021605170.1, from coordinate 2,476,895 downwards.
ACTACTTACTACCTCTACCTCCTACTTTCTATCTCTACCTTCTACCTCTTCCTTTCTATCTCTTCCTCGACTCCTCTACTCCTCTACTCCCCTATAGAAGGGAAATCCTGGGTATTTATACCCTTTACCACGTGACTTGCCCTCGTGGACAATCTCAACTGAAGCCACTACGTCACGTGTCTTGTAGCCATGGATACCAGGAGCACCTGGCAGCTGGGGGCACTAAACAGTGTAACAAGATGTTTATCAGAGTGCGCTCAGCTATTGCAGGCTGTTGAAACAAGTCTCTTGTCAGAGTATATGGCTCGAGATGGCTGTAAAGATGATAGTCACTTTCGGCTAAGAGTCGGCTCCCAACACTTTTTAAAATGTTTTTCTTCCTATTTCTTTATTTTGAGGATTGTAATATAGTTACAACATCTCTCCCTTTCTTTGCCTCCCTCCAAGCTCTTAGTGGTCAAATGGAAGAAGTGAAATATTTTGACAAAAAGATAATAATAACATTTTGCCTTTTTGCTTTTCTTTCTTCCTTCTTTCCTTCCTTCTTTTCTTTTTTTGCCAAAATATTCCCCAAGTAGAAAAACATTGTAATGTAACATGCACCCATGGCATGGTGAGATCTTCAAAAATCCCTATATGGAGTATGGTGAGCTGAGTTTTACGGGACACAGAACTTCCTGTTCCAGGAAGTATGGGTCAGAACTATGGCTCTCACTTGAAGGTGAGGTCCACGGAACCTTTCATCGAAGCAGAATGTGCTTGCTTCCAGTAGAAGTCTTTCAATCAGAGCACATCATGTGGGCCACTACCACCTGTGTCTAATGCCCTCGGGGACACAGCTGCCCTAGTGTCATCTTAGCATATTTTGTCCTCATGTTGATGGTCATCTTCGTTTGCACAGCAATGCTTCCCTGTGGACACTGGTTCCTTGTGTTGGTCCACATTGTGTTCCTGTAACAAAATGTCCAAGAGCATTTCAGGAAGAGATGCTCATGGGATTCATGATTCTAGCAGCCAGAACGCTCAGTGTCACAGATGTGTCAAGTACACGGGATGGCCTTGTATGACAACCAGCTGTCTCAACAACTAACCTGTTATAATGATGCTCACCCACTCTCTTCTGAGGGTTGTGTCCTCGGGACATGATCCTGTTATAGTCACCTCATAGTATCTACTACCTTTTGATATGGCCCCACCAGGACTAAGGTTCTCACACACAAACCTCTGAAGACTCAAATCATCCAAGTCGTGATGTTCCCAATGGCATGCTTCCCTTCTGCCACTCAGCATACACGTTCTTCTTTCTCTGTACATTTATATACATTCCATGGACTTTAAGAAGAAGGGTTTTGTTTTGTTTTGACAATGTGACTTCTTCATGCTTCTTTGAGCTACTGGGGAATAAGCTGGCACCACTGACCTAAACTTCCAGCCTTCATGAAACTTTATTTTTAGACAGACTGTCACTGTGTTGCTATGATGGATACAAATGTAATTTCCTTCCAAGTAGCTAAGATTACAAGTGTGCAACCATGCCCATCCAAACGCTTATAAATTATTAATATTCCTAACGTGCCTGGTTATAATGGTCTTAGATATTAACACTTGGAAAATGAGAAAATAGAAAAGATGTAAAATATCAAAGCAAAGCACAGATTGTGTTACTTTTTTGTTTGTTTGTTTGTTTGTTTGTTTGTTGTTTTGAGACAGGGTTTCTCTGTGTAGCCCTGGCTGTCCTGGAACTCACTCTGTAGACCAGGCTAACCTCGAACTCTCAAACTCAGAAATCCGCCTGCCTCTGCCTCCCAAGTGCTGGGATTAAAGGCGTGTACCACCACCGCCCAGCGTGTTACTTTTATCAATATAAACACAAAGAAAAATTTGTAGTATCAAAGTTAAAATTTATCAGACAATACTGAACAGAGACTTTTTCAAACCCAGATTAACTGAAGATTACTTAAAGTTTTGTCATCCCTGATATAATGATAAAGATATGTTCTAGAAAATACATCGTTGGACAATTTTACCATTGTGTGAATGTAATGGGCTGTACTTGTAACACACCTAGATAGTAAGGATCACGACATACCATGACTACTGTAAGCAAGGCAATTTACAGAAGAAAGCATCTAATGGGGGTTTACAGCTTCAGAGGGTTAGAGTCCATGACTATCGTGGCACAGAGCATGGCAGCAGGCAGACAGGCGTGGTGCTGGAGCAGCAGCTGAGAGCTTACATCTGCTCACAGGCATGAAGCAGAGAAAGGAACTGGGAATGGCGTGCAGTTTCGAAACCTCAAAGCCTCCCAAATGACACATCTTCTCCAGCAAGGCCTCGCCTCTTAATCCTTCCCAAGCATGTTCACAAACTGGGGACTAAGCATTCAAACATATGAACCTATGGAGTTATTTTCATTCAAACATATGAACCTATGGGGTTATTTTCATTCAA
>NW_021605170.1:2427953-2474434 GCF_004785775.1 Grammomys surdaster | reverse complement strand
GTTATTTTCATTCAAACATATGAACCTATGGGGTTATTTTCATTCAACTCATCACATCTCTGGAAAAGCCTTCACAGATAAACCCAGGGGCCATCTTTTCGGTGATTCTCTATTCTACCAATTGACAAATAAGATTAATCATCACAATGTACTGTATTCCAAATATACTGAAGATGTCACAGTCGACATGATACTATGTCCCTTAACCTTATGAAATGTTGGAAAAACCAAAGCCAATTGGGAAATAATATATGCAGTAATTCATTGTAATTATTTAAATACAGACAGTATGATGGGAGTGTATGACAATGGGCTCAAGGAGATTTGAACCCTGGTTCAAATCCCAGCACCCACATGGTGGCTCACAACCAATAGTAACTCTGTTTTCATAGGATCTGGGCACAAGCACACACATATGCATGTACATAGTCATATAGTTAACTAAACAACTTAAATAAACAGCTTTAATTTTTTGGGGGGGAGGGAAATAGGTTGAAACCATGGCTAGAGGTATAAAGCACACGTGTGACGTGTACAAAGACCTGAGCTCAGCCACAGAATCAAAACTGTAGTCTAACTGCCATGAGACGCTAATCCGGATCACTCATGTTTAAGACAGATGCTGAGTGGGAATAATGTCACATGACATTTCTCTTTCTTGGGAGAGATGCCACAGCATTAGAAGGAAGAGCTGGTAGGTGACCTTAGCCTGTCTCATCTGTAGAGGTGAGACAAAGTCACAGATACTTTTCACATAGGGTAGTCACTCAGTGACTGGCGGTATAATATTACAGTCTTAGCAGAGTAGGGTGGAGGCGAGTTCTGTCCCTCCTGAGGCCACAGCTGCATCGTGTTGCTCATGTGCGTTTGTGACCATAACCTCTGACGCTCAGCATGTGACCATGCTGCCCCCATGCTGCCCTGACAGCTAAGCATATTACATAATGCTCAGTGGAGACAATAAAGAGCAAGCTTGTCGCGTCCTGCATGGTACCCTGACTCTTCTCATCGCTTTAGAGACATGTTTGGAGACTGTAAAGCAGTGCTGCTTCACCCCAGCATCTCCCCCCGTCTTAGCAGTCAGCAGAGGCTGTGTCATCCATGTAAGCGTGGTCTAGGAAGCCTGTACAATGACAAAATCACTCACAGGCTCATTTCTCAGAAGGTGTCCCTGTCCTTCAGGGACACACAACTGTGTCCCTCTCTTCCCTAGTCACCACTTCTATGCTATTTCTTCTCAGACAGGGTATTTTCAATAGTTATTATGGTCTTAGGTTCAGATGAAATAGACTGTGTGACACCAAGAGTAACATGAATACATGTGGGGAGAGATCTATGTTTCAATGGGGCAGAATGAACTTGAAAGAATTCAGAACTCAGGAGACAGACATGAATTTGGCATTTCTTAATTTTTGACACTGACCTGTTTTGTTTTAAATCAGAATCTCCAACTTTCGACACTTTGCTAACATTTTGATGACTCAGAAGTAAATGTCTGCCGTACTTAGAGATGTTAGACAAGTCCTCGATCACAAAGCTAAGGCCACCTAAGACAAAGGACAGAAGGCTGTCATGTCTGTTTGTTACGGTACCTACTGCCCTTAGCATCAGTAATTTTGGCAGAGGTGCAGGGGCAGGCCCTAGCTGATCTAGAACTTTCTATGTAGACCAATGTCAGGCCTCCAATGTACAGAGATTCTCCTGCCTCTCCTTCTGAGTGCTGGGATTAATACTGTGTGTCACCATGCTAGGTCGAGTGATTCTTTACCTGAGTAGGTAACATGGGGGCATTCTGGAGAGCTAGACAGAGGTGTCTGAGAGCTTTGTGCTCAGGAGACGCCAGAGAAGTAGTCTGAGGTAGCCAGTAAGAACACAGACTAGGTCCAGCCTGCTTGGTTAGACACTGAGGAACTGTGTAACTCTGACATGTTGCTTAACCTCTCTGGTCTTAGAAGTGGAAGCATGGACTTTATAGAGTGTGGCAATTCAGCATCTGAGTCTGTGTAGGGTCTTTAGACCAGGGTACAGCACGTGAGAAGTATTTTGTTGTGGTTTGGACGTGAAGTGTCCCCCCAAAGACTCCTGTGTTGAAGGTTTGCTCCACAGCCACTAGAAATGCTTAGAACATGAGGGCTCTGACTAATCAGTGGATTGGTTCACTAATGTGTAACGGCCGTTTCTTTTGTAACGGCCGGTTCTGCTACTTTGTAAAGGCCAGCCGGTTCTGCTGCTCCGGTCTGCAGGTCAGGGTCTAGCAAGAGAGAGAGTGGGGACGGAGGAAGGGCGAAAAAGCGGGGAGAGACACAGAAGATAGATACAAGACAGAGTCCGGTGGAGTCTCTTCAAGTCTCTTCTTTATTCTCCTGTCCTATATTCTCCTCACACACATAGAAAAGAAATCCTGGGTATTTATACCCTTTACCACGTGACTTGCCCTCACGGACAAGCTCAACTGAAGCCACTATGTCACGTGCCTTGTAGCCATGGATACCAGGAGCACCTTGCAGCTGGGGGCACTAAACAGTGTAACAAGATGTTTATCAGAGTGTGCTCAGCTGTTGCGGGCTGTTGAAAACAAGTCTCTTGTCAGGGTCTATGGCTCGAGATGGCTGTAAAGATGACAGCCGCTTTTGGCTAAGAGTCGGCTCCCAAGACTAATGCATTCATGATTTCACCACATCATTGAGGGGGCAGTCGAAGCCTTAGGAAGTCAGACCTCATAGGAAGAACCAGGCCTCTGGTGGGGATATCCTAGGGGCCACATTCTACCCTGGCTCATTTTTGTCCTGCTCTGCAGCTTCCTGTCAGAGGGTAAGCAGCTCAGCCATATTGCACCATGATGCTCTGCGTCACTATGGCCCAGAAACAATGGAGCCAGCCAACCAGGGACTGGGACCTTTGAAACTGTGAGCCCAAATGGAGTCTTCCTTCTTTAACTTATTACTTTTTCACAGTGATGGAAAGTCCAAGGCATTTCTAATCTGATCTCACTAGGATAATAGTTTCTGTTTAAAGTAGTTAGAAACATTTAAGTTATGCTAATCAGCCAGCCGAATGGGAGGCGATACAAAGCGACACCAGCAAGGCCTCTCTTAAGGATCACACATTTGTGGTTTGTTCTCAGGGGACACTGAACTAGTCTCATACTAGACCCCAAAGTCCTACCTGGTTTTGATCATTCTGCTTAGAAAAGGCATTTCTTTTAGTATCAGCCTCTGCCTTGATTAAACTGGTACCCTTGGATAAAATGAGCCATGGTCCAGGTAAGCTTTGCTGTTCTCAATTTGGAAACCATATCTGCAAGAGTCTCATTTTCCCTGCTTCTTCAGAAAGAATTCACGTTCTCATCCAAAGTGCCAGCCATTCCCTGCAAGTCTCAGATCCCCAAAGCCACATCGGATTGCATCTCTGACTGAAAGGAAACATCCAGAAGGAGGGACAGTACCTCTGCAGCCCAGCATAAATTAGGAACACAGTGCCACTTGCATATGAAAACTAAAACCAGCTATTCAGTTTGTAGACCAACTTCACAGACTCACTGCAGGACAGTGCTTGGAAGTATTCTGAATTTGCAGTAGTCACCAAAGCATCCTGAGTGTTGTTTACAGTGTTTCCTTCACGGGAGGGAGGATTAAGGTTACAGCAGTTTAGGGGACAAATGCACACACAGGGAAGCAAGCAAGCAAATTATTTAATGATTATTTTTAAAAAACATGTCACTGTGCAGGGAAAGTGTTTGGAGAGGCATTCAAGGCCCATGTCACCGTGTGACATTTCTTCATTATCACTTCAATGCAGCGAGTCCAGGGGGTAGGAGCAGAAACTCTTACTATTTATGTCTCCCATGTAACACTTCATACAAAAATAATGACTTCAGTCCTCAGAGCCCCACCCCGATATTTTAGAAAATACCACGTTTGTGCCTGAAAGCAGTGCCTTTTCCTATCTCAAACGTTTGATGTGCTGTTTGCTCAGTAATATTGAAAGAACACTTATTTGCATTTCCTGGTAGTTATCAATCACGTGCTCTCCCCCATATTCCACCTCTAAAGAGAGCATCCACAACCAGACAAAATAGAAACACATCAACAGAAACATTGTTTCCACTTGGTTATGCCAAGTGAATTTTAAATTTCCCTTTCCAGCACGCAGGCCTTGCCGTGAAGCTGAGGGCGGATTAATGTGGTTCTGATACTTCAGTGTATCAGAACATGGATTTGCCGGCAACAGCTGCAGCAAATTCCCCTGACTGAGAAGAATTACAAGTATTATCACCTAGATCATTAAACTGGGTTCATAGATTGCACAATATCTTCAATCAATTCATCTAAGGGAACTTGAAGCCAGCTGGACCCCCTTGGTGAGAACTTGACTTAATTGGCCAATAAGTGGCTGGAAAAGGTACATGCTATTTGATCAAATTACCGAGTGAGCAAGTGATTACAGTTTGGAGCAGCACGGAGGGTGGACGGCAGGTCAGCCCTTTTGGGGAGGGCTAAGTTAATGTCCACTATTAAGTGCTACTGTGAAAAATGGTGGTTTGCTTGGAGCTCAGATGGGGAAGAGGGTCTGGGTCAGGCTGCAGCTGATGGAGTGGGCAAGAGACACACATTTATTATCTCTTTGGCCTCATTTCTGCCTTGGTAATAGTCCCGCACCAACCACGCTGCTGCTCCCTGGCACCCTGGCTCCTTTTCATTTTTATTGGCATGACCAAGAATATTGCCAATGAATGTATCTTGAAGGAAAAATCACTTTCCCCTCAACAGTGTCCCAAGAGTCTTTTCCACAGAAAGGTTCAAGAATCAAGAAGTTGAAGAAAGTCCTGTTTACACATATATATTAATAATTAGACTCTCTCTTATGCTCTCCTCTCTCTCTCTCTCTCTCTCTCTCTCTCTCTCTCTCTCTCTCTCTCTTCTTCTCTCTTTCTATCCTCTCTCTCTGGTGAGGAGACTGAAGAATTGTTTGCATACTAGATGTCTACCTCCTATCAATGCCAGCTAAGGAAAGAAGCAAGTCACATCTGAGTCTTCTACCAGATGTTGCCACAATTATTGAAAAAAACAGCTCAATTTTGAAACAAAGGGTTATTGGTTTTCTTTAACTTAAGGCTACTATGGCATTTGTTTTTGGCCACCAATCATGTTAGCTATTTTATACACACACACACACACACACACACACACACACACACCAGAAAGCTTTTGACAAACTTGGTTCAATATTTCAAGTTAATAGGCCTGTAACAACGCACCATTGCTTGCATTATTGGTGTTAGCCTATAACATGGTATTATTCTGTGAAGGTGGTCCCAAGACAAAAGTTCCAGTGTGAGGTGATTATGTGATAACCTACCTATTTCATGGATTTTTATTAAACAATGTAACTTTACTAAATCATAATTTACTTTTTTTCAGATTTATTTATTTATTTGTTTGTGTTTATGGGGTAGAGCATGTGCACAGGTCAGAAGACAATCTGCGTGAGTTGGTTCTCTCCTTCTACCATGTAGCTTCTGGGGATGGAACTCGGCACCGGGCTTAGTGGTGAGCCATCTTGTCAGCCTTACACTTGAGCTTTCGAGCCAATGGGAGGTTGGGGAACAGTTCAACCCATGTCAACATCTACAGCCTGAGTCATGAAACACATGCTGAACCTGTCTAATGCCCATCAGATCATGGCAGCTTGCAAATGCCAGTCACGCTGCTAACACCCCTCCAGTCTCTCACCTTTGCAGGTGTGCTCAACGATTCTCGGGCTTTCCTTGTTTCTCTGTCATTTGTACTGATGTGCTGGTATGCTATGGCAGAGGTCCATGGGGAGCCTCGGCCTTCTTTTCAAGTAGGAAATGGAATCTTACCTTAGAGTCTGCTTTTGCCCTTCAGGAGGCCAATGTTCCTGTCTCTTAGGGAGACCTTTCCAGATACTCTGTAAATTATTACTCATTACCTTTTCCATTCCCTTCCTTGTTTCAATAAATATATATCATATATTTATGTGTTTATTTCATAATGTGAATATGGATAAAATATGAAGTCTTTTAAGATCAAGATTTTTCAGCCCAGCAGTGGTGGTGTACATCCTTAATTTCAGCACTTCAGAAACAGAGGCAGGTAAATCTCTGAGTTTGAGACCAGCCTGATCTACAGAGTGAGTTACAGGACAGCCAGAGTTACATAGTGACATGCTGTCTCAGAATAACAATGAAAACATGATTCCTCTCGTGTGTGTGTGTGTGTTTCTAGTATTTGGTATATCTTTTGGCTTCAAAAAGTATGAATGAGTGAATCAGTGAGTGAATGAATATTACATCTAAGAGATACTGAGACACAGCCTATTTGTTGGCTTTGTCTGTCTTCTGGATGGACCAGTACAGGCTTCCAAACATTTGCCTGTCAGATAACTGGGATATCTCAAGGGCAGATTTTGTAAGATTTGGTTGCTGTGCAACTCATCCCTCTTCCTAAGATGCTCCTGTGGCATTAGCATATTCTGGTCCTTCCTTGAAGCCTTTCTCAGTGTCCCATGCCTTCCTCTGGGCCTCTCATCTGCCCTGTCTGCCTTGGGTTGCCATCTTTCATCAGACTTCCTTCATGTTCTCCACTCTCTTTAATATTTCAAGTTCCTGAACCACACTGCCTCACTTAATGGGACAGCTCCTTGAAGGCAAGAAACAGACTCCAGCTCACCATTCTCAGGCTTTCTCAGTCCCATAAGAGGTACATGGCAAACTGGTGTAAAACCGGGAATGCTTTTTGTTTCCGATAGAAGCCATCCATTTTGTAGCAAAAGCAGCTAGTGTCTACCCAGAGCCTCGCTCAGTCAGCACTATGCATGGAAGATGCTTACAGGTTTGTGGTGGGCAGAATCAAATCGAGGTTTGTTTCTGTGCCCATGTCTGAGCTCTTAAGTGTGTTGTTCCATTGTGCGCAGCTCACACTTTTTAGAGGCTTGTTTTTTGTTTTTGTTTTGTTTTGTTTTTATTTAGGCCCTAGATCTTCCAAGGACAATCGAAAAAATTCTTTGCACATGTATTTTTTCCACTGCCCCCCTCCTCCTTTCTCTCAAAACATAACTACAGGCTGGGTCTGACTAATGAGAAATCGAGTTGTTTCAACAACACTGCAGCTTGTAAATCAACAGCTCCTTATGAAAGTTCGGCACGCACTGATTTTTCTGAACTGGAGCTATCACCTCCACACCAGCCTCCTGCTTCTGAAACATCTTTTGAGCACCATCATGGAGGAAACTAAGGTGGGGGCCCTTTCGATGACCACACTGTCTCTCTTGCTGCTGTTTGAAATGGAAATAGCCCTGGGGTAGGAAAGACCCAGAGTTAGCACTTCTCCCTCCTCGCTTTTATTCCTAGGATATTTCACTGAAGAGTTAAGTCGGGGAACATGGGACCAGTGCACATATTTTTCTCTTAGCCCGAGATCTTGGAGGTGAGAGGGCACCACTGAATTAAGCATTTAGTATATTCAAAATCTGTGACCCAGAGCCGCTGTCTGAAAGCATCATTGATAATAGGGCTGAGAGCGCATTACACTTTGCTGGTGCTTATCTTGCCTTGGACAATCTAGTCCGGGAGTGATAATTATCCCACTAGGAAAACTGTCCCATTGTCTGCTGGTCCTCCCTGGCAGGAAGTTTCTCTCCTCTCTCCTGACTGTATGCTTTCTCCCCCACTTATTATTTCTCATTTAATTAGAAGCACTTGATATAAATAGTTCTTTCCTCATCATTTATGTTACTTTCATTTAAATAATTACACAGCACAATGGTCCCACTCCCTGCAGGCTTCAAAATGGGCTGCAAACCCCATGCTTCATGGTATCCTTCAAACAGGGCGCTTGCTTGCCTTTTCCAAGGAAGAGAAGGGCAAGGCCGTGCTGGTACTGAGCTTCAGGGGTATGAGTCGTCACATGGTCTTCTCTAGGACTGGTCAGTAGGGAAACGGACAAGAGAAAGTTCTCCAAATGATGCAGGGGCACAGTAACTTGGTGGTCAAAATTAATGTGTACATGGATGCCAGGTGTGTGTGTGTGCGCGCGTGTGTGTGTGTGTGTGTGTGTGTGTGTGTGTGTACACTCAAGCAAATGTTCTTTCCCTTAATTTTGATAGTCTTCACTGAACTTGGAGTTAGCTGTTTCTTCTAGGCTGGCTGGTCAGAGAGTCTGGAATCCATGTGTCTCTGCTTCTTGAGAAGCCAACTTGTTCTTGAGTGTTGGGGATCCAGACTTAGACACTCAAGCTTGTGCAGTAACACTCTACCCCTGAGCCACCAGCCCCTAGCCTGAAGCTTTTTTAAAAGACAGAATCTGACTCACTAGTTCTGAGTGAAGTCTGACAGGCTGAGTTTTGTTGTTGGTTTGGTTTGGTTTGGTATGGTTTGTTTTGTTTGTTTGTTTGTTTGTTTTTGAGACAGATCTTACTATATAGCCCTGCTTGACGTGGAGCTCACTACAAAGTTTGGGCTGGCTTCAAACTCACAGAGATCAGCCTGCCTCTGCCGCTTGAGTTTTAGGGTTAAAGACGTGTGTTACCACAGCTGGTAACACTCATAGGCTGAATTTTTAACCCCTAAGCCATTCTGATATTGCCTGGCCACTCACGCTAGCAAAGACTTTAGAGCAGACAAATGCCTATGGTCAGATCCACAGACAAACGACTTTTGATGACAGCAAAGGTTTCTCTCTCCTTCTCTCCTCTTTTAGTCTTTTATCACATTTCTAGAATTTACTTGTGGGGCCACTGAGGAGAACATGTGTGTGCCAGAACACAGCTTGAGGGAACCAGTTCTCTCGTTCTATCATGTGGTCCCCGGGACTGCACACAAACCATCAGACTTGGCTCTAAACTCCTTTACCCACTGAATCATCTCAAAAGCAGATCATTTGGAGAAACGAGCTCTTTCCCTGGCCACACACCCAGAGCAGACTGGATCTTATCTGACTGTGAGCTCTGGGTAGGGTTGGATTCTGTCAGGACTTGCTTGGAAGAAATGAAACCTCCCCATCTTCTGATGAGACTCCAGTATCACTCTATCAAGTCATTGTGAGGCCAAATAGAAGTATCTCATAAATTTTTATGTTATACAAATTTATAATATAAGGAAATGATATTCTATACTCTGCACTTTGGGATATACATTGTCTTTTATCAAAATCATCTGAACAATGGTTTCTGCCAAGTCTTGTCAACTATACTTTGAAAACAGATATCCTTAATCTTAAGAGGGACAGTCTTGTGTTTCTACCATATGATGTCATGAGGCAAGGCTACTCTCTAAAGCACCTGGACATCTGATTTTAAATATCCTAAACTCAGACACCACCATATTTTCAATACTTGCATCAAACAAAACAAAACAAAACAAAACAAAACAAAACAAAACAAAAACCGGAAGGGCTGGAGAGATGGCCTCACAGTTAAGAGCACTACCTGATCTTCCAGAGGTCATGGGTTCAATTCTCAGCACCCACCTGGCAGCTCACATCTATCTGTAACTCCAGGAAACAACACAACTCACACAGACATGAAAATCTAATGGGAATTATTTATACTGTGGATAATTTTAATGTTTCTGAGCCTTTCCACTCTTTTGGTTAACAACAAAGGCTCTGGTTACAATTTGTTAGCATAGACCTGTGTCTCATTGCATAACTTGGTGGGGCCCAAGATTCTTCTCCTGTAAAATGGGTCTAACATCACAGCCTAAGGAAGTTCCTTGAGTAAAATAATGCACAAAAGGATCCAGACCTATAGCAAACTGTACCATGGCCTGCTTTTTGACCAGTATCCAGAAGGACTACAGAGGTCTTCACGTGAAGCCCGTGTGAACTCTCACCTAGAAGCACAGTGACAGGCAAAGAGAATGAGCCCTTCCTCAATACATTAGGATGCAACACATAATGACTGCCCCTGCCCCAGTTGTTTTACTGTGATAATATGTATAAACAACATTTGTCATCCTAACTGCTTGAATGGCATTAAAGACATCCACACTTCATCCAGACATCCCCATCCATCTCTGTAAGCCTCCTTCTCATCCTGCAGAGCTGAAAACCCAACAGGAGCTCCCTCCTCTCTTCCCTCTGCTCGCTTTCTCTCTCTCTCTCTCTCTCTCTCTCTCTCTCTCTCTCTCTCTCATTGATTATGGATATTTTTAGGTACTTCTTGTCATCGAGATCTCACAGCCTCTCTCCTTTCACAACTAGCTTATTTTACAGTACAGTGTCCTCCATGGTCATCTATACTGTAGCATCCATTAGAATTTCCTTCCTTTTTGAGTCTGAATAATATTAATAATATTCCAGTTTGTCCCACATTCTGATTATCCATTCATCTGTCGATGGACATAGGTATCTTCCTCGCTTTAGTTGTGGTGCATAGTGAGGAGGCTGTGGGTACGCAAACATTTGTTTGAGACCCTGAACAATGGTTATCTGAAAACTATCATGGAGAATGACTGTCTGGTCGTAAAGATTAGATCTATTAAGCACCAGAACTTATTGGGTTCCAAGTTAAACACTATCCAAACTACATGTGGTCTGTCTCCTAGATAAGGAAACTGAGGCTTGATGATGTTTGATACCCGCTCTGAGAACTGTAGGCAGTATTTGAACACTCCCATTAGTTCTAGGCCCATGATTTTAAAAATCTCTTCATAAACAGTTAGTTCATCTACTGCTGTCTCACTGAAGGGTACAGTGTCCGCACCTGTTCCTGGTGCATCCAAGGAGACACAGACATCAAAGTGGTCTGGAAGTATCTGTGCTTTGGTGCCCACAGATAGCATGGGGATGGCCCTGTGGGTCACTGGCTCACCTGCCTGCTGTAGGTCTGGATCCCTGGGGAAGACTTGGATTGGTCAGGGAATGCATGACGTCCTTTCATGTTGCAAACTGAAACTCCACGTCCATTAAAGAAGAGCTCTTCTTCTCCTCACTCTCCCAGACTCTCTTGATTCATTCTCTCACGTCTTCATGTCAGTGATGTGCCACAGCCTTTGTTCTTTTGTGACTGGCTTATTTGACAGCATGAACCTTCCACACCATAGCATCCACTGTGGGGGCGTGAGGCTTACAGGAGGAAGACCTCACCCAGCCCCCTGACCACAGGGTGATGCTCCTGAATTATCTCATGCCAGGCAAGAGGAACAGACTACAGATGTCTGAGGATGGAGGGAGGAGATTAGTGACTTTGCTAACCCAAGAACAGTAGATCAGCCCAGAGCCTTCATCAGAGCAAGAGAAACTGGATAGTAGCTCAAAGCATTCTTTCCCAGGCGGGGTCAGCGCTCTAGATCAGAAGCAGGCACACATCCTAAGATGCTGTAAGCTGGTCTTGCCCATTTCTTGGCTGACAAATTAAAGACAGGGACAAGGATTGCAGAGGAAACAGTGCCCAGGCTCCTGCTCAGCTTGGGGGTAGCATCCCAGAAGCTGCCATTATCCCAAAGCACCACATTTGGGGGTTCTTATTTGCAACCCTAGGATTTTCCATTTAAAAAAATTCCACTATGCAAAGGGATAAGGGAAAGGGAGCCAGAAAAATAGTTTAAAAAGCACATTACCAGGAAATTGTTTCTACCATGTTTACGACTGTTCTTAATGTTTTATGAATATGCTAAAAAAAATGCCGGGGCGTATTTCCTTGGGCACTCTAGTTAATTACTTATTCTGAGAGCTTCCACTCCATTCCTTTCGAAATGTGTTGTGCATTAATTCTGATTATGTACAAAAACCCACCTGCAAGGAAAAACTCTGAATCAGTAATGCTGGTAAAATGAGCGGCCTCCCGGGGTTCCACCGAGGAAGAGGATACTGGACAAAATTAGAATCTTGTAGCTAAGGCTATTCATAATGTCATTAACATAAAGGCAATTAAATGAGTTTTTAACCTACAACCCTTTATTGTTATTAATGAACATTAGAAAAACACAGGAGATAAAATTGGTAATTATCTCTGCACCAAGCTATGCAATAATGTGTTTAAATATAAAAACAAAACAAATGATTATTGTTAGTATTTTCAGTAGCAGAAACCCCAGGAGCAGCTCCGTCATCTTTAATCACATGAGCCCACACCAAGAGGGTTAATTAAAAGAAAGCTTTACCTTCCATGGGCCTGCTTGTTCAGTTTAATATGGAATCAACAAACATAAATGTAAATTTGCAAAAAAAAAAAAAGTCCCAAGCAGCGGTTCCTGCCTGCAGGTTAACCACCTTTACAGAAACTCAGAGCCATTCCTTCTGGTAGACAACAGTCCACAGCTCCAGAATCACATTTTTCCTTTTGGAAGAAAGAAAACAAAACAGTTGTGCTGTGCTTTCAGAGCCATTCCCAAGAACAAGTGAATAAATCCAGGCTCATTGCCTAGGCTTGCTGCCCACAGAAGGTAACCTGAGCGTTTGAAAAGAGACGTGTGATGTTAAAAGTGACGGCAGATGCTGCGTGATAGTCAGGGAACACAGCTTTTTTTTTTTCTTTATGCAAACCACAGCATCTTCTAAACAAGCCGTGCTGCCTGCATGTGAGGATGTATGCAGCAGTTAATGGAGGGTGGAAGCCGGCGTCTAATAATAGTTTCCCCTAATTAATTCAGTTTGTGTACCATACCATAGAAGATGTGGCTATCCTATCTCTTGTAATTTGTTCCAAGCCAGTTTTGTTTCTCAAGTCTACCTTGAAGTGACACACACCTATGATTTGTCCTTGTGGTGAAGTTCGGGGCCGCACGATTCTCAAAAGCAGGTTTTTAAACAACCTTTGCCATGTCAAAGCCTTTTATTTTCATCTGATTTTCCCTCTAAAATGAAATCTTTATGATGGCATTTTACAAAATGAAATGACTGTACCAGCACTACCTATGTTTGTAAATTACTTAACAAAACAATCCTATTAACTTAGGTTAATGCCAAGATAAAAATTATGCCTACCACATGCACCTCCATAGGCTGACTATCTTAAACATTTGGTTGCACTGAGACTTCTCCACTCACTGGAAAAACGTGGGATCAAGAAACATAGCTGAGTATCAGGATGAGAATCTAGACGTAGGAAATATGGTGGATCGGCAGTTTTCTCTTCTCTACTCCAGTGTTGATCATATCACTAGAGGTTGCTGGGACTCAGAATTGAAGGCCCAGAATGAGTGAGTGTTACATGGTAGGGCACCTGACAAGATTAGACACATCATGTTATCCAGGGTTGGCCCTGAAGAGATATAACACAAGCCCCTCCAGTGTCTCCCAAGCAGCGTTTAGAAGGCAGGACATAACCAGTGTGAGTTGAGCAGACAGCCAAGCAGCAGCCAGGCCTGAAAGACCAGGCCCTTGCATAGAGTTCTGTGTGCTGTTCTACTGGACACATGCAGAGGAAAGCCAGGCTACACTGTAGACCTGGGGTCTCACGAAGCTGACCAGATAGGTCCCTGGCCACCAGCATGGTCCCTTCTGAGCACCAGACTCTAGTTATCTGGTTCTCATAAAAGCCAAGTCCCTCTTTGTCTGTAGTCACTCCAGCTACTGTTGTGAGCAAGGTTCAGGTCTCAGCACACTTCTCCTCCACCCAGTGTCTCCCATGGGGACAGGTGGGTCTCTGTGGAATAGCTGTGTGCCTGAGAGAGAAGCAAGTGACTTTGTGCCACGGATCAGCCTGGGGAGGGGTGTGAGAAATGTGTTCATTAAAAACATTTGCATTTTCAAGTTTCATTATCCCTGATCCCTCAGAACGTGCTGCCCGGCTGGTGTCTCTGCCATGTGGCAGCCGGCAAAGCTGAAGGTCAACCTCCGGCTGTTAGGCAAACAATTGGGAACCACACACACTAAACTCACCCCTTTCCTGTCACCCTCCCTGGCTATTAACCACCCCCAGGGCACCCTCAGGGGCTGCAAATTTTCTCCTGGCACCTCTTCTAACTTGTGAAAATTCTAGAGGCCTACAAACTGACTGCTTAGCAAGAACAGGCCATATGCAGGGTCTTTGTGATCTGACCTCAGGCAGTGGAGGGGGCAGGGATGGAGGCTGGAGTTACCCTATTGTGGACGCTTTGATTTGTCTCATCCTGCCCTTCATGAGCTGCTGCCACTGGGCCTGCTGTAGAGAAGGTGGCCAAACAGAGGACAATGGCGAAGCCTCGCACAGCTGGAAAATCATTTTTCAAAGACCTCCAGGACACAGCAGTCGAGCCTGTCAGCCTTTGTTTGATCCGGGGAGCGTGGAGCAGCTGCGGCCAGGGCAGGACTCTCCAAACCCAACTCTGCAGAGCCTCAGGTGGGGGTGGGGCAGCTGCTTACACACTCACATTCCTGCCTGTACCCCAGAAAGAAAGGCTGGGCCCCCTCTGCTCCAACCCCTCCGCGTGCAAGGCCACTCCCACTTGTTTTCCTTAGTACTCTCAGGAAAGTGGTGGACAGAGGGAAGAGCCCTGCAAGGAAGCTGGGAAACACCCACCAACCGACCTGCAAAGTTCCAGGACAGCGTCTCCCTGCTGTATACAGACATCTGTATACAGTTGTAAGAAATGAAAGGTCCAATGAGAAGGGTCCTCCTAAGGAAAGGAGTGAGAGACGCTTGACAACAGAAGTAGGTCGGATGAAGCTACCCCAAGGAGTTGTTCTGAAGTAGAAACAAGATTTATCCAAGTTTATCTCGATTTGTTTTTATCTCTCTCATTCTCTCTGCAACACAGGAGTTTTCAGAGGCCACCGGATGTGCTATGACGTCATTACAGAGATGGCCAATAGGATGGGTCCTTCTGTATTTCAGAATTTCCCTTATCAGTGGTCTTGCTTCCCATTGTCTTTGTTACCTGCAGTGATATGGAATATTAAACAAAAATCTCCAGAGATAATTAATGTTTTATCTTTGCATGGTGAAATTTCATGCTGCCCACCAGGTCCCACTCTCTCTGTCTAGCCTCTAAGTATATTGTACGATCATTCTTTACCTAGAAGCTGTACATAGAATAGATAGATGGCCGCCATAGCGCAGGGTTTGTGGTCAGTAAACCTCTACTTAACAAATGTATTCGAAGACCAAGAGTTATGACGATGTTGGTACTCTAGATACACCCAAGAGATGCCATCTTTGCTTCTTAGGCTTGAAAAGCTGAAAGAAAAGGAAGGAAAGAGGAAAACTACATACCAGGGTTGCTGAGGTCTTTCACAAGGCTAAACCTGCTGTCCAGGAAATTGCAAAGAAGTTCATTAGAGGTCTTTGCAACACGCCCCTAGGGAGGGCACCATTGAACTGACTTTACAGCTTTTCTGTTTAAATGTCTGACATGGTAAACATCAATGTACAGCCTACATAAATCTGCAGAGAAAGAGAGTCTTGAGTTCCCAATAATTTTTGAGAGTGTAAAGGGGTATCGAGACCAAAATGTTAGCAAACCCTGCCTCAGACATGCTACTCAAAGGTATGCTGCTCTGAGTGACCAGGCTACCACATGCCACTCAGAAACTCTGCCTTGCATAGGACTTTTTGTCTTGTCGTCAAAGACAGCTCCATGTCTGGTCATCTCTCTTCTCCATTGATCTAAAGTAGTCTTCTACTGGCTGCTAGTGGCAATTATGTTGCTTGCTGCACCACCACTACCACCTTAAAAAAAAATCTATTTTGTTCAATGTCTCTGTGATGTCATGCCTTCTTAATATGAATCCATGGATGAATCCTTGGTTCAAGAATTCAGTCAGCAGCAGAGCTCATGTCCTTTGTAACTCTGCATACATGCTTAATGTCGAATTTTAAAAATGTGAGTAGAGAGACCATAGGGTCAGAGCCGCTGGAGCTGGAGTTACAGCCAACTGAGAGCCACTCATTGTGAGTGCTGGAACCTGACTCAGGTCCTCCGTAAGGCAATAACCCTCTTAACTCCTCAGCCAACTCTCCAGCCCTCATGTTAACATTTTGAAAGTATCTTACTTAAATCAGATCTTACTAGCCTTCCAAACAAGATGTGAGCCTTATAACAAGCCAGTGTCCCCTAAATGCCACCTCTCCACCTCTAACTGATCCTCATATAGATCCAGACTCTGACTTTGAACTTTATTTAAAACAAAAGGATTAGGAGTGTCAACAGTCGGTGGTCTTATTTATCCCGGGCTTCCTGTGAGGTGTGTAATTTTTATCCTTGTTAACCATTTGGTTTTTATTTATTTACTTATTTTAAGATTTATTTATTTATGTATGTGAGTACATTGTAGCTGTCTTCAGACACAACAGAAGAGGGTATTAGATCCCATTACAGATGGTTGTGAGCCACCATGTGGTTGCTGGGAATTGAACTCAGGGCCTCCGGAAGAGCAGTCAGTGCTCTTAACCACTGAACACCTATCCACCCCTATTATTATTATTATTATTATTATTATTATTAATTTATTTGATGTGTGTGGTGGATGTTTTGCCTGTATTTCTGTCTGGCCCATGTATGTATGCAGTGCCTTTGGAGGCCAGAAGAGGGCGTCAGATCTGATGGAACTGGCGAGGCAAAAGATTGGTAGCTACCTCACGCATGTAGGTATTGGGAATTGAATCCAGATCTTCTGGAAGACCAGTTAGGAGCCTTTTAATTGCTTGGCCATCTCTCCAATACCCTTTTCTTTGCATTTTAGCCTATAAACATGTTCCTTTTTGGTTTTAGATTGTGACCAGGCACTCCCACACAGCATATATATGTTTAATATTTTATCCATCACCTCCACGTTTGGAGGTGAGTGATGCTTTTGAACATGCTTAACCCACCGTGTTGACCTGCAGGTCTCAGCCTTCATCCTCACAGAGGAGCCAAGGGATATATTTGCTAAAGTCTGAAATACTCAATCTTTCTGACTCACCAAAGCAGACCCAGAATGCAAAACACTAATTAGATTTTGTTAAAGATCCCAAATTAGAGCTAAGCAATTCTGAGAGTGGATTGGTTGTTGCAAATTAAACAGAACTATTTCATTTAAGTTTATGGTCGTGTAGGTTAATTAAAAATTTCTCTCTAGGAATACAGCCCTCAAGACTCTATGTAATCTAACAGGCTCTGTGTTCATGCAGAGCAAAAATGGCAGCTTCAATATTTAATTCTTCCTTCATAAACTTTGAAGGCTAAAAACACATTCTCCCAAACTTGTGAATGTTCTTTATGTCAGAAGCAACTCGCCAAAGGAGTTGCTAGGTAACTTGGGGCCCATGGAAAGCTTCTGATAAAAATGTATTTAAATCAGATTTCTGGAGCAGATGGGCAAACTGAAGTGGAAAATAAATTCAAATGCTCTGATACTGGCTTTCTGTGCCAAAACTAAGATCTTCTTGCAGGGCGGGGGCTGAGGTGGCCTTCCTGCAGAGGGCATGAGTCCCCTCTCCATCTCCACAACATGAAGCCATCTGAGATTTGTAAGGCAAATTACTCTTCAGTGACTGGGAAAGCTCCATGAAGAAGGAGCCTGGTCTGAAGAAGATGGTAATGTATGTGTCTTAGGAAACAGAAAGTCTATACATTTGTATAGAGAATGTACATTCTATAATGCAGCTATCAACATAGCAAAACAATTAAACCTTCTATTACTTGAGCTTGTATAGACTGAAAGCAAACAGTCCTTTCTCAATATCTTTGCACTTGACCGGAGATATTAGGAGCTGGTGGCAAGGCCAGAGAACTCTTGCAACATCTATTTCTGAAGAAGAGTCTCCTGCAAAACTTACCTCTTCATTCAGTTCTTAGAACTTTGCAGAGTTGATAAATTTGCACAAAATTATTCAGAAGAAATCTTAATTGAGTGTGTGGCTGAGGCAGGAGACTCACTTGAGCCCTGGAGTTTGAGACACTCTGGGTAACTCAGACAGGACGCCTTACTCCAGATGAAACACAAATAGGAGCTGGTAGTTAGCTGAGCTCAGCACCCAAGGAACACAGAATCTCTCGAACCAACATGCCTCTTTGGAGTACTGTAGGAAGGACAGGCAGCTATGAGAGGCAGATGCAAACCGCACTGGTGACTTAGGGACCTACTGGCAAAGATATGATGTACCCTAGATTCTTCCCCTGAACTATTTACTGAATCATTGCAGCAAACTACCAGACATTTTTGTTGTTGTTGTTGTTTTCTTTCTATTTTGTAGATAAGAATACTGGAGCACCAAGGGGCCTTGTAACTCAGAAGGACCACATAGCTAATGGGCCACGTAGCTGTTGCTCAAATGCAAAGCTTTGATCACCACGTTCTCAGGAGACTTGGGGTCCTTGGGAGAGGGTGGCCCAAAAGTACTATCATTTTTTGCTAAATGAAGTACACACTGGTTAAGATTTTAGCAATATTTATCAAAATGTTAGTGAACATGTCAGATGACTCAATAAAAGCATATTTGCAACAGAAAAAAAAACTTGGAAACAACTTAATATTTAGTAATGGATGGGTTGGACAATTTCTTGCAAAACTACATAATAGGATGCTATTAACTCACTAAAAAGAATGAGAAAATCTATATTAACATATGAAAAATATTCTTTCAACAAAAAAAAATAAGTTACAAAGCATAAATTGCACAGAAGAGCTCATTTCTGTGAGTTGTGTGAAGGGGTACAAACCTCTGATGAAAAGGGGGTGGTCTAGAAGTGGATATTATTTGTTTCAGTCCATGGTGGACTTTTGGGAGAGTGGCTCATGGTAGGAGGAAGATGTAAACTTATATAAACTTTGCACTTTGTTCTGTTCCCAACTCTCTGATTTTTTCCCCTAATAAGTAAGTATGGCTTTTGTAATAAAAGGAAGCATTTTCAAGAAAGCCCTTTGAACTGAAAAGATAATGGAAGGGTTTTATAACCAAAGAGAGAAGTGGGTCAGGATCTGAAGGGAAGGCAGTTGATGATTAAAGAGCTAATGATGCCCAAAGGTCACTTGTGCCTTCCTGTTAATTATCAAGGCAGACTCAAGAAGAACTGGAGCATTGGACAGAGTGCACCTTGAAGACCAAAAAGGGACCTGGTATTCTGGGCAACTTGTCAAAGCAACACCCAAATGCTCTGATCTCTTCTCAACTCCTTCTGGAGGTGCTGGGATCTTCCCCATGATTGTCAGGTTCACATGAAGCCAACTCAGGTGAGAAGAGAGGTACCCTCCCACCCCCTCACCCCCCATCACCCCCCCAAAAAAAAATCGTGGCAGCTGGAAATCACTCGGTCCTCTGGCTGCATGGGGCCGTCAGTGACAGCTGTAGCCCTTTCCACATGGAAATATTCTCCCTCTGATATGGAGGCAGACTGCATTAGCCTGGCTAATCCTGCCATACACTGGTGAAACAAGAAAAGGCCCAAACTATCCATATGTGCTCTGGACTCCAAAAGGAAGGAGCCCACCAGTGAGTGTGGGGCTTTTGTTTGTTTCTTTGTCTCTGCTCTCTGTAATAATGTCAACATGGCCATTATTGTTTGGTTAGTTTTTGTCCACTCAAAAGCCATCCCGGAGCACTTTTCTTTTGCCAAAGATGGCAACGTTCTTGTAGAACTTTCCTTTAAGTTCCTAGTTTGTGTGGGTAGGATTATAGTTTATGTGTTTTCATCCAGACATCCAATATCTATTTGGTTTGTACTGTATAAATAGCAATATTTAATTTAAAATATCCCAGTGTCTAGTTAGCTGAGGTACTAACTCAGCCCTGTCTTCCAGTCATGTCTGTCTCAAAAGACTTTGAAAGTTAATCAGGAAACTCACTGATATATCTCATGTTGTCTAGCACACTTTGTAACTTTGTATTCCAACTGTTACAACAGTAAACAGCTAAGCCTAGGCACAGTGAGGTAGAAATGAGGTCTGACCTTGATTTTTTTTTTAAGCTTGATCCTGGGATTCCCCAATAACCTGATTAGGTGTTCACAGGAATTTTATTAACAATGTTTACCTAGAGGTTCAGGAAAGTTAGACTCTATGACAACCTTTGATTAATAAGGGAAGAACCTGACAGGCTCTGTTGTAGTCTTTCATCCCTTAGATAGAAAATTTTGTTGCACGTTCAAAATGCCCACATCTCTGACAGGGTGGATCTGGATAATACCCGTTCTTACAGGTTTCCTCTGTAAGAAAGTTGGGTAGGCCTGTGACTACCCTTAACAAGGTTAGGTACCGTGGGTAAGACTTTGTAAGTCTCATGTTAATGCCCATGAGCAGCCCACATAGTGACTTAAGAGAGCATGGACAAACAAGGATGGCTTGTCTTCATGACAGGGAAAGAGGCTAGGCACAGACATAATGCTGTAATACGTGGGGCCAGACAGCAGCAGATAAAATCGGCCCTGATTCCTTTCACATTGTTATTACTGGTGAAATCTTTATCAGGACCATTGCCCTTGATCTCTGGGAGGACCCACGGTGGCTTCTATAAAATAGAAGAGTGCAGGTGCTCAGTGGAGCACACACACACATGTATGTATGTGTGTGTGTATGTGTGTGTATACGTGTATGTATGTGTGTGTGTATATATGTGTGTGTACATGTGTGTATGTGTGTGTGCATGTGTACATGTGTGTAGAGGTCAGAGGACAACCTCAAGTATCACTTCATGTATCTCCCATCTTCTATTTGAGACAGGGTTTCTCGTTGGCCTGGAGCTTCAGAACATAGGCCAGGCTAGCTGGCAAATGCACCTCGAGGAGCCTCCTGTCTCTGCCCTCTGTCTTGTCATTGTAAGAGAATTACCACACTCCGAGTGGGTTCCGTGTATCTAAAGTAAGTCATCATACTTGTGAGACACACATTTCATGGACTGAGTCATCTTACAGCCTTGGATGACAACTTCAGTGCCCAAGAAGAATTATAAGTTAGTATATGCATCAATCTCAGTCCAAAGAGGCTATAGAAACTCACTGTCCAGGTGCCACTTGCTGGACAGCAGGCTGGATCAGCTGAGGTACCGGCAGAGAGTGAGGGAAACGTCAATGAAGGACACAGGATGATAAGAATCAGTTAGGGGTGGAACCATCTGGAGCAATGGAGATTGGACCTCAGAAGGACACTAAACTTTTCACACTGAGTCCTGAAGGCTCCCTGAAGAACAAATCAGCATAAGGTGGCAGAAGACATCAAGGTTGGATGTCTATCTAAACAGAATCATGAAAAAATCGTGCTCTGCCTCCGTGGCATTTGAACACAGAACTAAATGCAATCCAGTCACACAGGTGCATGAAATAAAATTGTTGAGAGAGAAGGCAGCAAGTCCAGAGGCTCTGCGGCAGAACCATGTTTACCGTGTTGAAAGGAGCCTCCTTTAGCCAGAGGTGCATTACTGAGGGGAGAGAGAAAGGTAATCAGGAGGTAACAGAGTCTAACCAGAAAGGATTTGCACCTAGAGTGGGGACCGTGAGACACACTCACACGCAGTTGAGCATCATCTACAGATTCTGAAGAAAGGGTATATTTTATGTTATGTAGAGATCACTTTAGGAAAATGGCCAAGGAGGTCAAGAATGACAGAAGTAGTCACGAGACCACTGCAAAACAGTGTTTGGACATCGTTTCAGATGGACTTTTGGGGTGCATAGGACAGAAGCTCAGCCTCAGGACTGACCGGCTGTTCTGAGCAAACAAAGCCAAACCTCTTCTACTTCTTCCAGTTCTTTGTAGAATGTGACAGCCCAGTGAGTGTAGTGCAAATACTCAGAAAGCCTTAGAACTTCGGGGTTTAAACACGTCCTTAGACTTGGCTAAGAATTAGTGGAAACAATGTCTCAACACTGAAGACCATAAATAGCACATTGTTTCAGAACCAGGCCGCCATCTTCCCCACACACCAGCAAGCATGTGTCTCGCCACACATGTGTGCTTTAATTCTCTCAATGACCTCTCCAGGTGAAGTTCGTCTATACAAGTTTGCAGATGACGAATCAGACTGGAGGAAAGGAAGTTGAATGAATTGTTAGTTGCCACTATAGGGTAAATAAAGGTCAGAGACTTACATTTGGACTAGAGGCAGACTCCAGAACCAGTCCTCAATGGACAGAACTCGTATTCTTCACCATAGTGAATGCTGGAAAATAGTTATGCTCTCTGGTGGCCTCATCTTATATTTAAGATTTTTTCCCGAGAGTTTCCTATGAAAAAGGAACTAATGTTAACAGGCTTAAAGGCCACAATTGCCGGGAAGAAAATAACAAAGGCGGTGATTCTATTTGTTTATTAAGGTGTCCTAAGTTAGAAAGATTCTTTTGCTCCTGGAAGATTCTTCGGTCTGATGGTGAGAGTGGGTGGGTATTTCATTCGAAGTTCCTTTGATGATATCTGCAGTAGTTTTCCTGCTGTGTGACACCATCTCCTGGAATTCGTGGCACTGCCTTACCCATACTTTAAAAGTCATTAGCTTAGTTGCATCCCAGAAGAAGGAAAGAAACAGCTGTGTGATCTACCCGTGAGATAAAGTTGTCTGACCCACACGAGCTCAGCCCTTTTCTTGTGCTGGCTGTGAGCCTGTCCTCATGCTGGGGAGGAAAAGCTCATTACTTCTCTGAGTAACCAAGAAGCAGGACTGGGAAAGAGGAAGAAAGAAACCAAAGGCCCAGAGTATTCCCACCAAACTGCATTCTGAAAAGTCAGGTGCTAGGCATTTACTAGAGTCACCTGGTAGCCACTTTCTTAGACTTTTTTTTTTAAACAGTAGAATTGTGTGGATGCAGGTGACTCTTGTGCACTGGAGCATTGCCCACTGGTGTCAGCAGACACATGTGATAAGCCTGGTAGACATATAGAGTAACACACACAAAGGAAGCAGACACTGGGGACAACAAGATGGCTCAGCTGTGACATTCTTGTCATGCAAGCATGAGAATTGAATTCAAGCCCCGACACTCAAAAGCTCGCCACAGCAGTGAACACCTGTAATCCTAGCACAGAGGAATGCAGACAAGGTAACCCCTGGTCTTTGCTGGAAGCCAGTCAAGCCAAATCATCATTTTGAGCTCAAAATTCAGTGAGAGATCTTGTCTCAACAAATACAGTGGAAAGCAATTAAAGAAGATACCCAACATTGACTCTGGCCTTTAACCCCTCCACACACACACTCACATTCACACATAGTCACACATTCACAAACACACACTCACATATACACACACAAACACTCATGCATTCACATACATACTCATACATTGACACACATTCACACACACACATGCACTCCTTCACACATGCACACACTCGCATGCATGCACTTACACATAGACATACTCATACACACACAC
Source organism: Grammomys surdaster (assembly GCF_004785775.1). Classification (NCBI taxonomy): domain Eukaryota; kingdom Metazoa; phylum Chordata; class Mammalia; order Rodentia; family Muridae; genus Grammomys; species Grammomys surdaster. Next base: position 2,451,210 of record NW_021605170.1, on the reverse strand, counting down.
AAACTCATAGCAGCACGCAGTCCAGACTGTTCATAGCTGTCATATCTGCTGACTCTGCAGCTCTTCGAGAAGCACGGTGTATTACCACACACCAGAAACTCTGTTAAGCATTGGGCCCTGCCCTGCTCCCCTTTGTCCTCTCCTCTTCAGTCATTTTGGCCATCCTCACTGTTTGGTTTGATGAACTTCTGCCATTGAAGTTACTGTGCCTGGTGTAAGTGACATTTCAGCGTGAATTCCTTGGGTAACTAGAATCCTTGCCTACATTAATGTGTCAATGGCATATGGTGCAAATGGCCAGTCGTTGGGTCTCAGAAACGGATCAAACTATCTGGCAGGCTGCTGGCTGCATTGGCACAGCGCCTACAGTCCCAGTGCTTGAGGAAGGAGAGCATTGTTGTCAGAAAACTATTCAGAATGAACTTTCTTGTGCAAACCAGACTCTGGCTTTCCGCCATCCTTCATCTGTCTCCCCACTGGAATCAGAGTTACAGAAAGATACACTGTGCTGCTGAGATGGCTCAGCAGGTTTAATGCCCGTGCCAATGAGCCCAATAACCTGATTTTGATCCCTGGAGCTCACTTGATAGAAGGAGAAAAGAGACAACCAAAAATTGTTCTCTGACCTCCACATGTGCACTGTTGCACATGCATGTACCCCCCCACACACACATGCAGTGCACACAGAATAAATAAATGTTTTTTTAAGTTTAGTTTGCATTCTGCAGCTAAATGCCTACGACCAAAATTTTCTCTTATTGTTTCCACTGCATTGTCTCATGATAGTTCCAATCTCTCTCTGTTTCTTTAAAGGTAAGTATGTATCTTGTGGGTTCTCCAACAATGTTGCATTTGGGCTTCTTAAAACCTCTTGTCAGCAGTTCTCAACCTGTGGGTCGCAACCCCTTTGGGAGTTGAACGACCTTTTCACAAGGATTGTCTAAGACCATCGGAAAAGGCAGATATTTACATGATTCATAACAGTAGCAAAATTACAGTTATGAAGTAGCAGCAAAAGATATTTTATGGATCATCACAGCAGGAAGTGTTGAAGCATTAGGAAGACTGAGAACCACTATCCTAGGGCTGGAGAGAGGACTCAGAGGTTGAGAGCGCTGCTGCTCTTCTAGAGGGCCTGAGTTCAATTTCCAGCACCCACATGGTGGCTCACAACCATCTACCATAGGATCCGATGCCCTCATCTGTCACACAGGCTTACATGCAAATGGAGCACTCATACACATAAATAAACTGGGAGAGAGAGGGGAAGGGAGAGAGAGGGGAAGGGAGAGAGAGGGGAAGGGAGAGAGACTGCCTTATATGGTTATTAGTCCCAGTTTGTACTCAAGAAAAGCTAAGTCTCAGGGAGTTTTGAACATGGCCAATCATATAGAAAACCCAAGTCCCTCTGACTCTCCAGTCCAAACACCATTCCACTTTTCGAAGTGTGGACATCAATTGTCTAAGCAGAAGCAGACACAGCACATCCACATCCAAACTTACAAGCCTTCCTGGAGATCCCAGAAACAGCAGACAGTTGCTGGAGCCCTTTGGTAAAGTATGCACCTGAAAGGTGTCAGGGAGGGATGCAGAGTCTGGGGAGTCATGGCCATCCTGGGGTGTAGTTTTCTGGCAAAGCATCAGTCTTTGAGTTAGCCATGTTCCTAAGCCACCCCTGCTCCTATGGGTAACTCGTCATTCCTGGTTCTATAAGTAACCCCAGGAAACTCTATAGTTTACCATGCTGGACTTTGATGGAATAACTTCTTTAGCCTCTTATCGCCCTCTCTTTCTGGGGTGAATAGAAATGGTCTCCCCAGGACGAGTCATGTATCAATGGTATCCAGAAGTTACCATGGAGATACCACCCTAACTGGCTACTCATTCCCACCTTTACCTTCTACTGTGCAAGAATATTGCTATCAAAATGTTTCCCAGTTATTTCTTCCTCAAGTAAAATTCTTTACCTTCTTCAATATTTCCAAGAAATTTGAAAAGTAATCTTGTCCACTAATGGCTTCTTATTTTAAATTCCTTACAGTGGGAATAATACAACTTTCACAGAAATGACTTATTTGTTCACTTAACCAGGTAATATAAAATCTGGCACTTAAATGTACACAGTGCTACAAGCACCCACGGAGTGGACTGAGTCTTCATGCTCTCCAGTCCTATTCCGGGACACTCTCTGGCCAGTTCTCTCCTTCTGTCTGCATCCTCCAGAAATATACTTATAAGCATGTGTTCTCTAAAGTGCTGCATTAGCAACTACAAAAATCTCAACATATATTAGTAATTATGTAAGTGGAACGATGCCTAGCAGTCTTCTCCCCCCCCCAACCCCTTCTCTCTTTTTCATCCTAAGACAGGGTCTCACTATGCAGCCCAGGCTGACTTCAAATTCATAATCCTCCTGCCTCAGCTTTCGAAATGCTGGGATTAGAGGCATGTACTCCCATGCCCCTTGTACTAAGTACTTTATATCTGTTTTTCGTTGGATTATCCTGACATCTTTGAGGCGTGTGCTTCTGGTATACACAATTTACCAATGAGGAAACAGACCAAGAAAGTCAAGGCGTTTAGTCACAACTGTATAGCTGTGCTGACTCCCCGCAGCCTGATGCAAAGCTCGAGCTCCTGACTGCCGAGCTCTGTGCTCAAAAATGACTCCTAACTGTGTCATATATACAAGTTCCCTAGCTACAGTGAAGATATTTAGGAACAAAAGAGACTATTGGGGATGGAGGAATGACCATGCCCTTGGAAACCAAATCCTGGCTTTAAAACTTACTCGCTATGAGAACTCCATCTCCTTACCTGGAAAATTATGGAACCAAGGATAACCTTGGACCTGGAGAAGGATAGAAATAAATATCAGGAAATAAATTTGAGAAGCAACTGTCACAGAATAAATATTTAGAAATGGCAAGTACCTGTGTCTTGAAGGATGCAGGCGGGATACTTGGTATGAGCCCAGGCAGATCTCAAACTTGCTACTGTAGGCAAGGATGGGTGGCCTTGAACAGATCTTCCAGCTCCACCTCCTAAGTGCTCAAGTATAGGTGTGTGGCCCCAGCATCTGCTGCTTCTTAGTACATTAAAAACTTGCATGAATATTGCTCTATGGAATAGCTTTATGGTAGTTTCTTTTTAAGATTTATTTATTTATTTTATATGTATGAATATACACTGTAGCTGTCTTCAGACACACCAGAAGAGGGCATCGGATCCCATGTGGTTGTGAGCCACTAAATGGTTGCTAGGAATTGAACTCAGGACCTTTGGAAGAGCAGTCAGTACTCTTAACCACTGAGCCATCTCTCCATCCCCTTTGACAGTTTCTTTAATGGAAACAAGTCACATTTTCCACCATCAGCTGTTCTTGGTGACATTTGGCAGAAAACAAGTCCAGCTTTTCTGTGTTTGGCACACAGAGAACCCTGAAAATTAATATAAGGTCTGGCTCAGGAAACAACAGTTGGACATTTAAATAAAAGTGTGTGTGTGTGTGTGTGTGTGTGTGTGTGTGTGTGTGTGTGTTTGTGCGCGCCCGCACGCACATGGGCTCTCTCATGTGCGAGCTGCATGTTTAGATAGATACATACATACATGCATACATGCATACATACTGCATACATGGGAAATAGAAGAGACAGTTTGGCCTAAAATTAATCATACTGTAAATTCTCTGGAGTCAATAGATGTACATGAGGTGTGAGGGAACACCTTGGAACACCACCTAGACCATTTTCTCCAGATCTTCTCAGTACAACATCTTCACCTCCCTCTGCTCGAATCTCTCGGGACCTTCAGTCAACTCTCACTTTCCCTTTTTATCCTTTTTTCCTCAAGCTCTGGATGGAACCCAGATGACATCTGTCACTCCCGACTGTGCCTCATAAGTGCTGGGATTGCAGGCATGCAACCCACCGCCACTCACCAATGTGCTTGTTATTTTTTTCATAATACCTGCACTTCCAAACACATTATAATTAAAGCAGTACTCTAATTTACTTTATGTTGCTGTGATTAAAAAAAAAAAAACCCACTCTAACCAAAAGCAACTTTAGGTAGAGAAAGGCTTATTAGTCTTCTGGTCAGTCCATTGTTGAAGGAAGTCAAGGCAGGAGCTCGAGGAACCCAGAGGCAGGAGCTACGGAGGAACGCTGCCTGTGACTCACTCATGCACACTAGGGTAGCTTCTTCTTATGCAGCCCAGGACCGCCTGCCCAGAAAACGGTGCCCACGGTGAGCTGGGCCCTGCTATAACAATGATCAATCTAGACAGCCCCTCATAGACAAACTGATAAAGGCAAGTACTCAGTTAAGACTCCATTTCTAACAAACTTTAGGCTGTGTCAAGCTGACAGTTGATGTTAACTACAATACCTGATCACTACAATTGTCTTTTGTTGTCTGACTCCTCTACAGAGTGACCACTGGGGAACAAGGCTCTTTGATTTTTTTTTTTTTTAAACTGGTGTTTTCCGAACACTCAGAATACTACCCAGCACATGGTAATTCAGGAGGAGTAATTCGGATGGCACACTGGGGTGAAATGCTAGGTGGTCTTTTCTCTTCCAAACCAAATCTTTCTCCTGGATGAGAGTTTTAACCATAGAGACGGTAACACTGTGGCAGAAGGGGTTGTCTGTGGAAGAATCCAGGTAAAATTGGAAACTGTTGCACTCAGACAAGATGACTGAACCACGGAAGTGACAGTGAAACGTGGGAGACAGCGAGTAGATGTGGGTGGTTAGGCTGAGTTTTTTTCAAATTTCTGTTTAAGTACCCGAGACTGCTGTCAGTTTATCTAGTGAAATAAGATCCGTGATCAATGTGCAGAGATGGAGATTTCAGACCTCATTATATACAAACTGAAGATTACTACTTTGCTGTCAGTACAGCATTTGACACTCCAGAGGAAACAAAAGGAGCCATGTCTCAGGTCCCCTTTAGCTCTAACGACAAGGGGATGTGTGGGTGCAGGTGCTAATTTTTGGTTGGTTGTTAAAGTCTGAGCATGTCCAGAGACATGTGGATAGAGAAACTCGCACCCTTTTCCCAATTTCCGGTGGAAACCCCAGTGACAGTGAATTTGGAGTGGTACTTCCTGCTGCTGTCTGGTTCTCTTGTCTCCAAACAAAGAAAGCCTCTGCCTTTTTCTACGGTCACTTCCACGTGACAGGCTCCTATAGAGTCTTCGCTATTGCTTAAACCTTAAAATCGCTCTTTCTCCACCTCTGCAGATACGTCTTCCCACGCTAATGAAACTCAGTGCAAACCTTCCAACAGACTCTTGAGTCAGTTTGCTACTGGACAGTACAGCCCCAAAATGTGAATGAATTCATCTGGGCAGTTCAAGTTTAGAAGTCCCTGAGAGTAAATATAAGGGCTATGCAGTCTTGTGCCGTGTGCCCATGGGGTTGGCTTGGGAGAGCACTGTCGGTCATTTATTGACAGTTCCAAAAAAACAATGATATAGATCTATAGAGACTAGTCTACCAGAACCATTGCAGATTCAATCAGACGTCACTATGACAGTCAAGGATGGTCTCACATGCCTGAGAATCAGCAGAATGTTAGTTATGGTGACATCTGTGATGGAGCTTCTGATGCCTGATTACATCCTATGTTAGCTCAGACTTGTTCTCATGGGGGTGGGATGAAAACAGAGAGGGAATGAAAAGGAGAGGGGAGGGGGAAAGAGAAGAGGAAGAAGATGGTAAGGTGGAGTGGGAAGATGGAGAGGATGAGGGAGAAGAGGGTGAAGAAGACAAGAGAGAAAGAGGGAGCAGTGGTACTCTGGGCCTCTTGAACTGACACATTATGTCGACCTTCTGCCTCATTCAACCTACAAAAGTGAGTCACAAAGCTGGCCCAGGAGCAGAGACTGTTGCTTGACAAGGGAGCTGCAAGGTCACACTGCAGAGTGTGGACTGGGAGCCAGCAAAGAACTAAACTAGGCTCTGTGAGCATTGGACCGGACTTTCCTAGAGCTCAGGTTTCTGCACCACATCTTCCTCTCTTCAGATCCCAGCTTGCAGAGAGGCCAGCAGTCACTCCTCCTCCAGAGTGACCTCATCTGATGCGTTTCCTCTGTTTTGATGACATTCTTCTCTTTCAAAACAACAGCTCAAGTACTGAAGACACTCGGTGTTCATCGGCACATCTGACAGGTGAGTCCACACCCCTCCCTTGGCATCCCTGACTCTCCCACCAGTCTGTCCCCTCCTCACCTCTCTGGGTGACTGATGCCTCTCCTCTTGTGCTCACTAACAATGCTGGTGTTCTGATGTTTCTTTCCTCTCACCCTTCGACTCTTTCTTCATGCATAGTGTCTTCCAGAATTTAAATCAGTCAGGTGGACACTGCTTACATGTGTCATTATTCTAACTAATCTCCACCCTACCAGATGTTGACACAGGCTGCTCCTCAAACACATGTCAAAAACAAAGCAGAATGTCGTTTTCCAAAATAGGACTCTGTCTCTCTGGTTTCTGTGTGCAGTTTTGTGGTTCATCCAGCTAGATGCTGAAAATTATTCTTCACCCCCTTTGCTCCAGGAACACACAGCCCCGAAGAGATGGTCCTTTCAGTTATGCATCCCGGATTTCTCTCAGGCTACCCTGGATGCTGCCTGAGTTCTTGACTCTTCCTCTGTTGCTCAGTCTAGTGCCAGCGCCTTTCATTTGCTCCCTGTGGTCCTTTTCTGCAGCCAGAAACATTCCTGAAACACAGAGCCAGCTGTTAGCCCTCTGCTATGCATAGTTCTCCTTACTCACTTCTGCCAGGATAAAAATCTAAATGCTTTGTGTTAAAAATCACTGGGGGGGGGGGAGAGAGAGAGAGAGAGAGAGAGAGAGAGAGAGAGAGAGAGAGGGAGAGAGAGAGAGAAGAAAAAGAGAAAGAGAGAGAGAGAAAGAGAGAGGAGGAAGGGAGAGAGTGAGAAAGGAAGGAAGGAAGAAAAAGAGAGAAAAATAAAGAAAAAGAAAGGAAGGAAGAAGAAGGAGGAGGAGGAGAGAGAGAGAGAGAGAGAGGGAGAGAGAAAGAGAGAGAGAGAGAGAGAGAGAGGTGTTCTATCTCATTTTAGAAAGAGAGCTGTCCTCACAAAGAGTAAAGGGGGTCTTTCGAGTTCAACCAGGGAGCTAGCAATCGTCAGGGACAAAGCTCAGGGTTGCTGGCTCATCCCCCCCCCTGCTTCCAGATCTTCTCTGCTTCCTTCTGAAACTTTGGCCCATTTTCCTGCAAATTCTGTCCTCTGCCTCTCTTGCCATATTCATCAATGGGTGTGGTCCCCACAGGCTTCTTCATCCAAGCCCACCTAACTTTGAGAATAAATGTTGGGAAGGAAGACCCTAATCTGCCCAATCATGGATCAAATGCTCAACTCTTGTGCCCACAAAAGGATGAGGTTCAAGTTCAAGTGCATGTCTGAGAGGCTACCCTTTGCTATGTTTTATATCCTTTAGACAGGGACTCATCAGTTATCCCAGGGTGGCCTGAAACTCAAGTTCTAGTTCAAGATCTTCCTTCTTCCTCCCTCCTCAGTTCTGGGATTACAAGTGTGTCCTGCCACGCTCTCTTCCCTCCTTGTTCTTTGTTATCGGACTTGAAAGACACCTTCTCTGTGAAGGTTGCCCTTGCCCCCTGTAGCCTGCTCTCCTTTGGAAATGTTTAGTGCTTTTCACATAGCTCTATGAAGTATGCATCACATTCAATCAAAAGGTTCTTCCCTTTGCTAGATTACATTTATTTATTTACAGGCAGGCACAATTTAATACAGGAACAGAAGGCAGGGATAACTGGGGGCCGGCTGAATACGGAAACGAGTTTGTTCACACCTGCTGCATGCCAGGCTTGGGGAAAGGTGTTTTTCAAACCCAGAGGCAAAGGAGGAAGGAGCCAAGTGAAGCTGATTCTTAGAGCCCAGGGTGACAGACATGGTCAGGGCCATCTCACCACAGGGGAGAGGTGTGACCCTTCGAAATGTGACTGCAGAAGGCTCTGGAGTCCAGGGAGAAGAGGCTCAAGCAAAACACACCGTGCCTAGGGATCCAGACTGCTGGCAGCAACATCATCTCTGAGAGTTCTGTTAGTGATGCCTAGCTCTGGGCACAGAGGATAGCAGAAGGCCAGGGGTAGGTTCGGCAACATGGAAGAGGCAACCCAGAACTGCATGACCAGTGATGAAGTACTGGACGTACTGTAGGACAGTAAGGGCTAAAGCAAAGCCGAAGTGAGGGCAAATGCGAAAAACTCATTGGGATGCTTAAAACCCAGATTTGTGTTTCTGTTCTATAGATGAAAAAAAGGTTAGCCAGTGTCCATGGAAGCAATGGTAGGGAATCCTCTGTCATGTGTGCTGTGCCCAGGCTAGGCTACTTACACACACAATGAGGCAGCATAACACTCTGGTCTGGTTTGAGTTTTCTTTCATCATATTGAGGGTCTTAGTTCCTAATGTGCTAACATCCCGTGTCGACTTTAACATCCAAGTCTGGTGGGTTTTTGTTTGTTTGGTTTTGTTTCTTTGTTTTTCTCTAAAAACTACTTTAGAGAATCAGAAACCCATCTTAAGTGGCTTACTTTAAGTGACATTTTCTGTAAACAGAACTTCCACAGTACTCAGCAAGGAAGCCTGCTTCCATCACTCATCATTCAATACACTGCACCACAGGAAGAAAGTTCAGGGAGAGGGGACAGAAGGCAGCCCATGGGTCACTGCAAATAAGCTTAAAGTCCAGTGATGCTCCCAAGGCATTGTGGGAAGGGATGGCATTTGGTAGGAGACATTGTTAGGCTTTAAGTCCCAGTCAAGGGTTGTGGCATTGGGCAACTTACTCCACATCTATCTGTCTGCCTGCCTGCCTGTTCCTCCCCTCCCCTCTCTTTCTCTCTCTGTGTTTGTATGTGGGCTCTATCTGTCTGCCTGTCTGCCTGTCCCCCCCCCAACCCGTGTTTGTATGTGGCATTCACATGCCACAATGTGTATATGGAGGTCAAATGACAACTTGCAAGAGTTGGTTCTCTCCTTCCACAGTGTAACCTGGACTAAACCCAGTGTATCCTGGACTAACCTGGATGGTAAGTGTTCTTAACCACAGAGCCATTTCGCTGGCCCAAGTCTCTCTAGTTTTCTGAGCCTTTTTCTTTGTCTGTGTCACAGAGCCACTAACCTTTCATTCGAGGCTCACAGTTGGCAATGTCTGAAAAGTAATCGCAAATGTTAATTTCCAAAGGAGGGTGCCTCTCCTACAATGAGACCTATTCTCTATGAAAGTGAAAGGGGTATTCAAAAAAATCTTTAAAAAGTAGCCATGTGGTGGCACCAATGGTGGAGAGGGATTGTTCTGAGAAGATATCTGGCTGTGGTTAGTAAGCACGACGGCTTGATCACCAATCCAGGAGCTGCAGCTTTTTCCTTAGTGGACAGTTCCCTCCTACAGCAGCAGTTTCTTCAATGGAGCTAAGAATCACACAGCATGGGGCTTATTTGGAGCACAGAATGTGCACCTGTTGTGATCTGAATGTACAATGTCCCCTCACATGTTTGAATACTTGGCCCTCAACTGAAGGCTGAGGAACTGCGGAGGTTGTTGCCTCGATGGGGTAGTGGGTCACATGGGGGTAGGCCTTGAGGTTTTATAGTCCCACCTCCATTCCTGTTCCCGCTCTGCCTCCTGACTGCTGACTTATGTTGCCAGCCTTCTTATACTCAGGTTGCTCAGCTTCCTACTCCACAATGGACTGGACTCCTTAAAACTATGAGACAGAATGAACCGCCCTTTCCTTACATTGTTGTTTCTTGAGAATTTGGTCCTGATGACAAGAGAGGTAGCCAGTACAGCACACTTTCCTAGAACTGCTGTGGAGAAAATGCCAAGTGTAGGACACGAAGCTTGTCTGTGGGGCGAGGGGATCAAGGGTGTCAAATCACAGGCCTGCAGCAAAGGAACAGCACTGTGCAAATAGACTCAGCGGGTTGGAACTGCTGTGAGCTAGTCCATCTTCCTGCTACCGGCATTCCCTATAAACTTATGCATACGACAATCACCAGCAGCTCCATGGGCTTGCAGGACTGGGTTGTGATTCACGGGGAGCTCAGTACAAGGCATAGTGCATGAAATGTCATTAACACACATCTTTTGCATTTACCCTAAAAGCAACATGGAGGGTCCTCGCCAACCAACAGGGAGAAGGTGCCAGCGTTGTAACCCAGACAACAGAAAGAAGTATGGGCCAAAGCAGTAAAGCAATCACATGACAAATGTGCATATCCTTGTTCCTTTCATTTGATCAGGAAAATTATGCAATTAATGCTTGAAAGTGAATCTGAAGGAAATTAGACCAAACATTCCCCTCATGTTAATGCCACATGACCTTAGCCCACCACATGACCTCACAACATCCCTTTTGTTAACGACACATGACCTCACAGCATGCCACGTGACCTCAGCATGCCACGACCCCACAGCATCCCTCTTGTTAACGCCACACGACCTCACAGTGTGCCACGTGACCTCTCAGCCATCCCTTCCTGTTAATGCCATGTGACTTCACGGTCACCACAGCCATTTGGTTGCTAGGAAGATGATGCCCAGAGAGCCTCATTAAAACTTTCCTGACAATAGCTCTATGGCCTATGTTTTCTTTTCCTTCCCTGTGAAGTTCTCCAACTTGCTCCGGAATGGAGACCTTCAAATAAACTACACTAGAGTCTAATTAATAGCCCTGCTGCCTCAGTTTCCTGCTTTGTTGACCACCTCAGTGAAATCTCACCGTGCTGAGAGTTCACTGGATGAGAGTAACCAGTCCTTTCTCACTCGATTGTTTATTCTGCCTTTTTCCTTCTTCGGAGGTACCCCATAGAAGCTTTCTAGAAAACAGAATTTGTTTGAGGTTTATCTAGCTCCCTCCAGTATGTAGACCTTCTGGTATCCTTTTTAATGTGAGGTGTTTGAACGTAGCTGCCTCCATCCATAAAACCAAAGGATAAATATTTTATTCTAAAGTAAATTGTGATTGCAACTGATTGGTTGGCCTAAAGGTCCTAATGGGAGCAGAATTCAGAGAGGGTGACACAGATCATGAAGACAGGTAGTGGCTCCAGTGACTTAAGGATTTCTCTTCTTCTCAATGCTGGTTAACCGTTCCAGGCTCTCTTTGTTGTGACATTGCTATTCTTTCATAGTGAATCTTTGCCATTTTCCTCTCCCCAACTAATTAGTGAGGGTGTTAGCTGAGCCCCCTGCACAGGTGAGCCATTTTGACTCCACTACACCTAAAACCGTCACAAGCCCCTCGTGCAATCCCTCTCCAGAGTCCTTGTGGAAATACCCTCAACTTGCTTGGCTTCCTGTTGGCTTTTGATGTGACACATGTTGTCTAGCAGCTTTGTGTAATGCAAACACTTTTTCTGGATGCATTTTTTTTGGTATTAAAAATATGTATGAGCGGTAAGTATCCATTCTAATGATGCATTTGCCGAGCGGCTCGTTGATGATGTCAAATCCAGAGACAGTGGCCCCTGAACAGCTGCACTTGGTTAACCCCAGTTAAGATGTTAAGCAGATTTTCAGACTTGATTGACAGAACCCTTTCAGCACAACCCTGGAAAACTATTAGGAGAAGAGAATCTCATGAAGGCACTCAGCCTGTAACGGTTAAACACAGACACACGTCTGATCAGCATTGTGCTGGGCTTGTACCATTTCCACAGTGAGGAGCAACGTGGTCTCTGGGTCACTTCCTAATCTATGATGGTACATCCAGACAATGTCTGAAACAAATCAGATCAAGGAAATATACTTAAGATTGAAGTCTTAGAGGTAAAATCCTGGATTGTTTTTTTCTTTTTTTTCCCAGGAATTCTCATTCCAACAGTTCTTTTAATGTGAGGAGGAGGAAGAAGAGGCAGAGAAGGAAACAGGACTCTGAGAGGCAGGAGGTCGAATAAAAGTGGGCTCCAGCGAGTTTGCTGCCTTTCTTTTCTTCATCCCTCCTGTTGCTGCAAATCTTCTAAATTCAAATGAGGCCAACTTTTCCCTCAGCTATTCCTTAACGTTCTGCACTTCTCCTCCTCCTCCTCCTCCTCCTCCTCCTCTTCCTCCTCCTCCTCCTCCTCCTCCTCCTCCTCCTCTTCCTCCTCCTCCTCCTCCTCTTCCTCCTCCTCCTCCTCCTCCTTCTCCAGTTGTATCTATTTCTAGTTCACATGTATGAGTGTTTTCCTCACATATATGTCCGTGTACCACTTCCAAGCCGGGTGCCAGTGGAGATCAGAAAAGGGGGGGTCATCGCTCTGATGTAGCTGGAGTTACAGACGGATGTGAGCTGCCATGTGGGTTCTGAGAATTGAACTCATGTCCTCTGGAAGAGGAGCCAGTGTTCTTAACTGCTGAGCCATCTCTCCAGCCCTGCTCTGTACCATTCTTATTCCATGTAAAAGTGTTAGTTCTGATGAGCAAAAAAACCCCAGTCTATAAACATCAGCCACAAAGCCACTGCTGCGCTCAGAAAGTTGTGCCAGTCCAGTAGCAATCTTGGCTGACTCCCTGGACCAAACAAGACATGTCGTCTCCCAGCCTTCCAGGTGTGTTAGAAAAATAGTGGCTGCTGTCTTTTGAATTCATGACCATAAAGTACAGTGGGTTTTACGATGCAAGTACCTGTCCAAGAAATCAGATATCAAACCTTTTCTTTCTGTTTAAACACTTTATTGAATCAATAGCATGTAAAAGTAACGGGTTTGCTGCAAGAAATAAGATATCAATGGCAATTAAAACTAATCGTGTTATTTAGGGATATGGACTAAAATCAAAAATGATTTCAAATAATATACACTGTGATGGAGACTGCTTTTTGTCACTCAGTAATATGCTATCCATGTTTCTCCACGTCAATAAGTGCAGGTCTACAGAACTACAGCACACATTAAAGCTACAGATTATTATCATGTTACCACTGTTTTAATTAATCTCCTTCTGATGAACATCTAGGTTACTCTGTACCCTTTTCTTTCTCTTTTCAAAATAATATAATAGGATCATATGTATCAATGAACCTCGAATCTCAATGGGCAAAAGATCACCAGAGCATTAAGTATGGATGCAATCCTCACATCTAGGCACCCTGCCTTAATAGGAGAGGCAAAGGACCAGGCACCTGCATCCTGACCTCGCTGACGCCAGTGTCCCTTGACACTCACTACTTTGGGAGATTCATATTTTGTAGACTTGTCTGGTGATTCCTTTGGACAAGGGCTAAGCTGCACATTCAATACTCTGCTGTATTTACAGGTTTTTTAGTTTAAAAACAGAAGAATGAATCCTGCAGGTAGGTAAGTGTTCCAAGGACAGACATGTTTTCAAAGTGAACAGATAAACAAGGAAGTCTCTTTAGGAGCCTTCAGAATCAGCCCTTAGCTGTCCACTGAGAAATAACTCTTCCCCAAGCAGGTCCTGTGACCCTTTCATTAGAGCTGGGCATAGGAAGAGTGGAGAGGAGGCCTAGAGAACACACATGGGGAGAATGTGTGAACTCTTCATGTGGATTTGAAGAGTTGGTTCCTCTGAGGACAAAGGTGCCTGCAGCTGCCATTCTCATAGAGGACTGCGGGGTACCAGATGAAGAAACTATTTTCCAAAGATCTTCAGTAATGTGATTACTTGATGAGCATTCTGTTTGTGCTCCAGGTTTTCCAGGGCTTGAAGAGTGAGAGTGAGTCTGGGTCTGGGTGTGTAGCTCGGTTGGTAGGGTATTTGCCTGTGGTGCAGCTCCATAGGGTGTGCAGCTCAGTGGGCAGGGTGTGCAGCTCAGTGGGCAGGGTGTGCAGCTCAGTGGGCAGGGTGTGCTGCTTGGTTGGTGTTTGCCTGTGTGCAGGAAGCTCTAGGTTTGAGCCTCAGCTACTGCACAAACCAAACATGCAGCACACACCTGTAATCCTAGAAACCAGCAGAGGGAAGAGAGTCAGAAGCTTAAAACCATCCCCAGAGACTTAGTGAGTTCAAGACCAGTTGAAGATACATGAGGTTATCTCAAAAAGAAAGAAAGAGACAGAAGGAGAGAAGGAGGGAGGGGAAGAGGAAGGAAAGGAAAAGAAAAAAGTGTTGATAGCAGAATGAATATTCTCCTTATCTAAGACCTGGGAATGCTTACATAAGTGTACATACCAACCCAGATACCATACCAACCCAAATGAACGAACCAGACACAGACTGCCCTGCTTACTGTCTCCACACTGTAAGCTTCACTATACAACAATTTTTCGAAAGGCAACAAAAGATGAAAATTGGTTTTTTTTCCTTTTGATAAGCATCCTTGAAGTATGGTATGTATGTTTAGAAAACTGTACAAATTGTAGGTTTACGAACTCAGTAAATTTCCACAAAGTGAGAACACTAATAATCTGCACCAAGCTGTAGATCCCGTGGGTCACCTGGTGCTGGTGGTCGTCACTGCTCTACCCCAGGGTAACCACCATTCTGATTTCCAAGTTTTCGTTCAACTGAAGTTTTCCTGGATTTTACAGACCATGAGCTTAATCCTTTGTATCCCGCACAGACACATCCCGTAGGGGAGAGAAGCTGCTCCCACAGAAGAAACGTAAAAGCATGTACTTCAGATAAGGTGGCATCCATTTGTGCCCTCAAACTGGACAGCTTCACTAGGTTGAGCCCTGGGCAGCCTCTGGAGCCTATGAGGCTGTCTAGTGAGGCGGAAGGATCTGAAGTGCTCCTCCTTGCATGTGGGCAAATATAGAGGCTCCATAATTCCTGCAGTATAGCAAAGCTTAGTGTTGCCGCCATAAAGAGTGTGTTCCACAGAAAATAGTCTCTACTTACTTGTCGAATTGTCTTCATGACATAGCCTTGTGTATCCTTTCTAGGGCTCAGTTACTCCCATGTCCATGAAATAGGGAAAATCAGGCACTGAACTCTAGTGAAAACTACGTAGGATCTCAAGCACAGAGTCCTTGCCGCTTAACAGGTTGTTCTACACATTTATTGTCCTTTCCTTTCAGACTACACCTTAATTATCCTTTAGTCTCAGCCTGGACAACACACCTTAAATATATTTTCGATGGTAACAATTTAAGCCACTAATAGTGAGTTTATAATAATTTGGAGACTAGTTTGTGATGTGAGAAATTTCAACTCTGTTAACAGTGTTCTCCAGAGTCAAGGAAAGCACCCGTCATGCTTTGAGGGCTAGAATGGCTTCATGTTCTCTATGTGTCTACCACACTGCCTCGACTCTCTTTTTCTTTTTTTTTTTTTAAATGATTCCCATTGTGAGTCCATTGTCATCTCAGCTTCCTGTGATAGCCCAAGAATGCATGACATTATCATCTCCAATAAGAACACAAAGCAGACAGGCTTCACAGGCATTATCGCTTTATTAATAGCCATTATGCCCTTCCATCCCAGCGGCCCTTCCAGTTAGACAGGGACGAGGTTTCGAAACAATCATGCCTCTCCTGTATTTTCGTATTAAAGGCTCTGACAGATTGCTAATGAGCTGATGTTGGGATTACAGAGTAGTCTGTTATCCTGTGTCCATTCACAGTTTCCTCACCAGACAGCCCATCTGTCCCTGAAACACAGCTGCCATGGAGCATACAGGCTGGGACAGTTTCTCCATTTACACCTTTGCCTTCTGAGGCTGCTGGGAAAGCCTGTCCCTAATTAAAGATCTTAACAGACATATTGCCAGTGCGGTTATTAAGCTGCTCTCTTTTGTTAGGAAAGGTGCTGTTTGTCAGCAGTTTGTAGATTTAGATATTTAATGTGTGTTTCTGTAGCCCGGCAAAATATTTGTGTTTTTAGAATAATTTAATTAGAATGTTGCGCATGTAGCTACCTTGGCACCATACACATGGCACACATGCTATCAGAACTCCTTAGAATTATTTGGACTCGTGACAAAGAACCAGGGTTTACTGTTGTGGACAGACAGACTTTATAACACACGTTATATCTGAGTGCTCAGAACTATAAAGACAAAGTGATCAGATGGAGATCATGACATATAATTTTGAACAAGGCAGTCTTTGCCTCCTGAAATATATGTATCATTAATGCACACTGAAAAGGATCTGACTCCCCTGGCAGAATGGGTCCAGTCAGGAGGGCAAATGTTCCCTTACTCTAAAGGTTAACCATTAGAACCAGTTAGGACCAGTATGGGTGAGAGTGAAGCTGGGGCATAGAGTCTGCAGTTTCTGTGTACTTTTCTCTAAAAAAATTCCAAGTCCTGCCCCCTCTCCACTGCATATGATTGAGATTTGCTACACTGGAGGTCAGAGAGAAGTAGTGGAGAGCATGGGCCCTTACTGGCCCAGTACAAGCCTACTCAGACCCTTAGCCTTGGAAACGGGCTTTTCTTCAGATGCCTCACACAGAGCAGAGTGAGGTGGGAGAGACTTGGTAATGAGCCACATAAGGTTTGCCAGAGCAACATGACCCCCCTCTACAGTAATGAGAACCTCGGGCCTTCACCATCAAGTGAGGAGCAGCACTCCCAGGGTTCATCACCCAGGAAACCAGAAGGTAGCTCTGAATGATGCTTTCAAGATTGAACCAAATGGCCAGTGACACTGAGGGACTCACGATGGGTATTCCGTGGGGAAACCTGGTAGACACTCACTGCTCTGAAGTGTCTGTGTAGGTTGATATCAAGTTAGTTAAATACTGGCGAGTCTGAGGAACACTGCACAGATCATGAGATGAGCTCGTTGTTCTGGAAGGATCTGTACATTCAACATGGGCCAGCAGAACCATGTATTCTAGCTGACACTGTGGCAAGCCTGGGCGAATCGCCATGTGGTTGCTACAGCTGCTCAGGGGTCAGAGACAGAGAGAGAAAGGTCTTCCAGAGAAAGCAGAGCCAGTATTGTTAAAACAGGGTTGACAAGATGGCTCACAGGGCAAAGGCACTTGACACCAAGCCTGATGACCTAGAACCCTTCTGGTAGAAGTAGAAAACTGACTCCCTAAACTTGTTCTCTGACATCCACGTGTGTGCTATAACATGTGCACACCCATGTGCATGCTGTAATGTATGCAAGTAAAAAGCTTATTTTATTTTTTGGGTTTTTGAGATAGGGTTTCTCTGGGTTCCAGAGTGTCCTGGAACTTGCTGTTTAGACCAGGGTGGCCTCAGAACTCAGGGATCTGCCTGTCTCTACCCAAGAGTACTGATACTAAAGGTGTGTGCCACCACTCCAGGCAGGAAAAAAATTTCAATTGTTAAAATATGTAGGATGTGGATGAACAAAGAACAGACATTGAAACTGGGAAGACACAAGAGGAAATGGAGATTTGTATAGGACCCGTCCACAGCAGGCTGCTGGCTAGGGCAGGACTATGCCAGGGAGGGGGAAGGTCGCTTTCCCTCTTGAAGAGATAGAGTCTGCATTTGTTGTTAGAAACTTAGTTTAATTTTCTCATTTTAAAAGACTAATTCTTAGATACATTCTAAGGTCACAGAAAAATTAACTAGAAAGCATAGAGAATTCTCTCAGCTCGCTCCTGGCAGCACAAATGCCTCTCACACAGGGGCAGGTTCATTACAACTGAACCTGCAATGATACATGGTTACCACCTTAAGAACTTGAGCCTTTCTTCACTCTTGGATTCAGACATCTGGAGTTTTCACAGATGCATTGTGATATGGACCCATCATTATGGTATCGAACAGAAGAATTTCTCAGCCCTAAGCCCCCTCTTGCTTCCTCTGTCACTCCCAGCTCTGCCCACCTCTAATCCCTGCAGCAGCACCCCCCCCCCCCCGCCAGCTTTGCCTCTTCCAGTGTATCAAGTGGTTGGAGTCAGCTGGTTTAAGTCAGGTGGTGCCACACTGGCTTCTTTCAATTGAGTCACATGCTGTATGTTCTCAGCATGTCATTTCATGGTCTTATAGGCCACCTCCATTTCAACACTGAATAATGTTTGTATTTTGTTGCTTCATTTTCCAGTAGTGGAGACTGAACCCTGGGCCTTGCAGGCAGTACTCACTCTACCACTGAACTACATTCAGACACATTTGCTATGTAGGTCAGACTGGCTCTGCAGTTACTATGTAGCCCAGGCTGGTCTCAGACTCTCACTATGTAGCCCAGGCTGGTCTCAGACTCTCACGTTCTGGGATTACACCTTACTTGGTGAGTTTGTATTTCACATTTAAGTCTGTAAGTTAATTTTTGACATGGGCCCAACGTTTATGTCTAGATTTTTTTCACACTTAAAAGTATTGATTTCCAGTTGTCTGCCACACGACCGTCTTTCCTTCACTCTGTTGTCTTTGACTGCTCGAGTCTCCACAGCCTCATTCCCAGACTCTGTATCCTGGCCCTTGCTCTCTCTGTCTTGTCTTTTGGTAACACCACATTGTAGCTTTGGAGCAAGCAGTGGATTCCTGTATACTCAGTCTTCCAATTTTGTTCTTCTCAATCTTGTCCTGCACATTCTGGATTCTTTATGTTTCACACAACCATAGAATTTGTTGACAAACACAGAAAATAAATTGCTAGAATTTTGAGCAAATCTAAACAACATGGGGAAGAAATGACATTTTAACATTATTTTTCCTATTCATGGGATGAAAATCTCCGTGCATTTCATTAGTCCTTCTTGGCTTCTTTCATCTGACTTTGCCATTTACCTCACATAGAACTTATTTACACCTAAGCATCTCATTTTCAGAGGACCTAAATGGCATTGGGCTTTTAATTTTAAAATCAGTCCTGTTTCTTATAGAAAAGTGATGTCCTATAAACTTCACAAGCTTGAAGGTTACTTCTTCATCCTGCGCCCACCCACAGACCTGTAACTGTTGCTTGTGCCCCAATCCTTGGCTGCACAACCAAATATGAGGCTTGAAAACTTTGACAATGATAAACAGTTTCTGAGCATTTGATGACCAGAAGTCAATTTAAAATAAAACGTGTAATGAATCTGGGGTGCTTCAGGCTGTGCTCACCCATATTGCGTCATGGGTTGTGCTGAAGCTCTGATTCCATGCACAATATGTGTGTTCTGTGCAATACACAGCACCACAGTACGCAGTGGCGGCAAATGCTGCCCGAAACACCTATGCTTATATTCCAGTTGCAGTGGCGCCAGCATCTTTACTGCACATATAAAGTTTTCTGCTTTTACAGAAACATAATAACTCAATAATAGAAAACAACTTGACTACTTCTTCCTATCATTTCTTATCATGTAAGCACCTCATTAGCAAGCACTGGATTGCATTAGCCAGACAAGCATATCTAACTCATTATAATGTAAATTTGCTTTAGTCTTTAAAGATTGTAAAGTTATATACCAAAATTGTTTTAAAATAAACTCGTGATTTACTATCAGTAAATGTTTTATTTCTATCCCTACTTTATAGTGCATATATATTCAAGATGCCCTGGTCTAGTTTACTAATAATACCATCAAAGGCATTCTGATATTTTTGGTGTGAGCCTTGCTTTTAACTGCAGAGCTATCTCTCCAGCTCAACATCCTTAATCTCTATCATGAACGTTTATTCTCTAGCATTTTTATCTTTCTTAGATTGTTCATATCTATGCTTATCTATCTGTTCTTTTTTTAAAAAAATATTTTTTATTTATTTTATGTATGTGAGTACACTATTCCTCTCTTCAGACACACCAGAAGAAGCCATCAGACGGTTATAAGCCATCATGTGGTTGCTGGGAATTGAACTGAGGACCTCCGGAAGAGCAGTCAGCGCTCTTAACCACTGAGCTATCTCTCCAGCCCCTATCTATCTGTTCCTGCATGCTAATTCCTGCCTTAGGCCTCTTACCTGAGAAATCATAGTGTATTTAAATTCATCACCTAATAGCTACAACAATCCTGCCACATCTGAATCTGGTTGTCGTGTTTCCTCAGATTATGTGGTGGGTTTCGTGGTTGGCTGTTTGCTTTTCCTTTTTTTTTTTTTTTTTTTTTAGCATATCTTGGTAATAACTTTTATTTGAATCCAGGCATGATCTATTGGGTGAGAGGAATCAGAGCTGACTGGATCCTTTGTGATGTGGTAGGAAGAGGAGAGAGGAAAGAAGGCACGCTGATTTGCTCTCTCCTGATCGGAGACCAGGTCTCACCCTTCACATGAGTCTGTAACTCTAAACTATGAACTCCACAAGGGACACCCCGGGTGTTCTCCCTATGTGATGTGGGCCATCTTATCTAGAAGGATAGAATTATATTTATTTCCTGTCTGATTTTGTAGTGATTTTGCACTTTTGGCTCCTCCCACAACACAAAGAGGAACACATCCGCACAGGTTTCTCTCTGACTATGCACTGCTTATCATGCAGCCAGAATCCCAGTAGGTTGGCCTGTCTAACAGGGAAAATCGTTTTTTTCTGAAGACGTATCTTGTTAAGAACACTCTATTTTTAACATGGCTAGTTTTGCTCTTCCCCGTGGGAGCTGCAGAAAGAGATGCCCAGACTTCACTCTGGGCAGTAGACCTCATGGAGGGCAGTGTGTCTGCTAGAGTTTTAGCTCACGGAGGCTCATCTGTGCTGAGATTTAGCCGTTTGTCACTCACAGAACCTTACTTGTGGTGCCCATCACTGACTTCTGTGGAGGTTTTTGCTTTGGTAAGCAGTGACTCTTCGGACATCCTTGCTGGTTCTCTATGTTTGAGAGCCATGTTTTCACCTGTGAATGCACTTCTCTGGTTGGTCTGAGGAGAGTTGTTCAATTTTTCTCTGAGTTTATTCAGTGTTTTGTTAAGATGGGCTGGCTACTTGTAAACTATGTGCTTGTCAGATATGAAACCATAATACCCCCTTTATGCAGTGGAGGTGAGGCTACTGAGGAATGGGCAGGGTGTGGGTAACTTAGGTGTCAACTGATTGACTCAAAGGGCGGGCACTGTGCTATTTGAGTGACAAAGGTCCCCATAGGCCCAGATGTTTGGTCACCTGTTTGCCAATTGGTGTCTTAGTTAGGGTTTTACTGCTGTGAAGAGACACCATGACCAATGCAAGTCTTATAAAGGACAGCATTTAACTGGGGCTGGCTTATAGGTTCAGACCATTATCACCAAGGCAGGAGCATGGCAGTGTCCAGGCTGCCATGGAGCAGGAGAATTTTACATCTTCATCTGAAGGCTGCTAGTAGAATACTGAGTTCCAGGCAGCTAGGGTGAAGGTCTTAAGTTCACACCCACAGTGACATGCCTATTCCAACAAGGCTACACCTCCTAATAGTGCCACTCCCTGGGCCAAGCATATACAAAACATCACAGTGGCACCATCTGGGCCTTGCTGGACCAAGTGTGTCACTGAGGGGAGGCTTTGAGGCTTCAAAACCACACTCCAGTCCCAGTTTATTCGTCTTTGTTTCCTGCTTGTCATTTAAAGTTGAACCCTTGGCTTCTGTTTGAGCAGCCATGGCTGCTGCTTGCTACCGTGCTTCCCTGCTGTGACAGACTCTGACTGTTTGGAAACACACACCAAACAAGCCCTTCCTTCTGTGAGTGCCTTGGGCATAGTGTTTGTTTATTTATTTATTTATTATTTGCATCCCACTCATTGCTCCCCTCCTGGTCACTCCCCTCCCACAGTTCTTCTCCCCATACCTTTCCCCTTCTCCTCTGAACTGGTGAGGGCCCTTTCTAGAAGTATCCCTCCAAGTTGGCCCATCAAGTCTCTGTGAAGCTAGGTGCACCCTCTCCCACTGAGACCAGACAAGGCAGCCCAGTTAGTAGAGCATATCCCGTATATAGGCAACAGCTTTTGGGATGGCCCCTGCTCCAATTGTTCAGGACCCTCATGAAGACCAAGCTACACATCTACTACATATGTGTGGGGAGGCCTAGGCCCAACCCGTGTATGTCCTTTGGTTGGTGGTTCAGACAGGAGAGCCCCAAGGTCCAGGTTAGTTGACTCTGTTGGTCTTTCTGTGGAGTTCTTATCCCCTCAGAAGCTGCAGTCCTTTCCCCTGCTCTTCCATAAGAGTCCCCAAGCTCCATCCACTGTTTGGCTGTGGGTGTCTGCATCTGTCTGAGCCACCCACAAAACTTTCAACCCAAAATTTATCCTGTCTGCAAGAAACGCAGGGGTGGGGAAAGGGGTAGAGACCGAGCAAATGACCAATAACCAGTGCAACTCTGGAGACCCATCCCGTGGGCAAGCACCAGTCCCTGACACTATTAATGAGACTCTCTTACGCTTGCAGACAGGAGCCTAGCATGGCTGTCCTCTGAGGGCACAGTGTTATATCACAGCAACAGAAAATTAACGAAAAAAGATGCCTTGGTGTCTGGTAAGCCTGTTTCTTGATCTGTTATGTTGATTCTAGATAAGACTGGCATGAGCCAGTAGACAGAGGGGCTCATGGGTATCAGATGAAACAACAGGTGGAAGAAAGGGGGATGAACTGTGTCTTTTCGCTAGAGCAGGATGTTCATATATATATATATATATATATATATATATATATATATATATACTTGTAAATGTAATGTTATTCATTTAATATTATTATTTTCTAATTGACAGAATACTTGAACCTGGAGGACACTAGGACTGATCCTATGAGAGAAGCAGTTTATAAATAAAGAAATAGCTTATGCTATTTCTGGGATGTATATAATATAGCCATAAATTCTGGAGTTAGATAGTTGCCAACAGTTGGGGCATGGAAATGTAAGTTTTTTTTTTCTTTTTTCTTTTATTGGATATTTTATTTACATTTCAGATGTTATCCTCTTACCCCATCCCCACCCCACCCAGGAACTGCCTAGCCCATCTCCCCTCCTCCTGTTTCTATGAGGGTGTGCCCCCACCCATCCACCTACTCTCACCTCCCTGACCTCAAATTCCCCCACACTGGGACATCTATCCTTTACAGGACCAAGGACCTCCTCTCCCACCTATGCCCAACAAGGCCATCCTCCCCTACATATACAGCTGGAGCCATAGGTCCCTCCCTGTGTGCTCCCAGGCTGGTGGTTTAGACCCTGGGAGCTCTGGTTGGTTGGTATTGTTGCTCTCCTCATGGGGCTGCAAACCCTTTCAACTCCTTCAGTCTTCTAACTCCTCCATTGGGAACCCCATGATCAGTTCTATGGTTAGCTGTGAGAACTCAGATGTCCTTCAACAAAGGAATGGATACAGAAAGTGTGGTACATTTACACAATGGAGTATTACTCAGCTATTAAAAACAATGAATTTGTGAAATTCTTTGTTTTTTTTTTTTTTTTTTTTTTTTTTTTTGTTTTT
>NW_021605170.1:2405553-2427853 GCF_004785775.1 Grammomys surdaster | reverse complement strand
TTTTTTTTTTTTTTGGTTTTTCGAGACAGGGTTTCTCTGTATAGCCCGGGCTGTCCTGGAACTCACTCTGTAGACCAGGCTGGCCTCGAACTCAGAAATCCGCCTGCCTCTGCCTCCCGAGTGCTGGGATTAAAGGCGTGCGCCACCACCGCCCGGCTTGAATTTGTGAAATTCTTAGGCAAATGGATGGAACTAAAAAATATCATCCAGAGTGAGGTAACCCAATCACAAAAGAACACACATGGTATGCACTCACTGATAATTCGATATTAGCCCAAAAGCTCACAATACACAAAATACAACTCACAGACCACATGAATCTCATGAAGAAGGAAGACCAAAGTATGGGTGCTTCGGTCCTTCTCAGAAGGAGTAACAAAATACTCATGGGAGAAAATATGGAGACAAAGTGTGGGACAGAAGGAGGGGTCGTCTGGAGACTGTTCTACCTGAGTATCCATCTACTGTGCAGTCACCAAAGGTAGACGCTGATGTGGATGTCAGGAAGTGCATGCTGACAGGAGCCTGATCTAGCTGTCTCCTTAGAGGTCCGCCAGAGCCTGACATATACAGAGCAGGATGTTCTTGACTATGAAGATTCCATAATCTCTGGAGTCAAATCTATCAGCAGCCTCTGAGGACTCTAGGCCTTTGACTTTACATCAAGAATTGTACAATTGGGTTCTTTTGCCCCAAGTCTTTTGTATTTGAATGGAACCATGCCAGATCCCAGACTCTGCAGCTTATAGATGGTGTAGCGTGGACCTTCTTGGTCTCTCTAGTCATGTAAGCCATCTTGTAATAAACTGTCTCTCATTTATTTGTGCTAGTTAGCTTTTTGTCAGCTTGATACAAGTTAGGGTCATCTGGAAAGAAGGAGCCTCAGCTGAGAAGATGCCTTCATCACACTGGCCTGCAGGTTAGAGTATGAGTTATTTTCTTGACTAATGATTGATGTAAGAGAATCCAGCTGACTGTGGGCAGTGCCACCTCTAGGCAGGTGATCCTGATATATATCTCAAGCTGAATAAGCCATGGACAGCAAGCCAATAAGCAGTGTGCCTTCATGGTCTCCGCTTTACCTTCTGCTCCCGGTCCCTGCTCTCCCTCAATGTTTGACTCTAACTTGTAACATATAATGAAGTAATCCCTCCCTAGCTGCTGTTTATGCTCATGATATTTTATCACAGAAATAACAACAACAAAAGTAAACCAAACAATCTATAGCTATTCTATTGATTATTTCTCTCTGGAGATTTCTAATACAAGCAAGTTGATTAACTGGGTTGTGGGTTGGGTGTAAACTGGAAGATGAGCTCACAAGAAATCACTGTGCAATGGATTTGGAGCCTAGATATGTGGGCAGCTCCTGGCTGTTGTCACAAGTCCAGAGACTCATTGGTTATATGCTGATCGTAGGTGACCAAGCATGGAACAGATGAAGTGACTCCGATCTGACCAAGGGCCCTCCTTTTATACTCTGACACCCTGTTTGGACATGAGAGGGAACAAAGTCACAAACAAAAACATGTAGGCAATTCTTTAAGGTTCGGTTTGTATAGCTTCTACTATAATGTCAGTGTTGAAATCAAAACACATGGCTGAATTCAGACTCAAAGGATGAGAAACGCATTCCTCCTCCTGGTAAAGAAATTAAAGTCACACAACAGAAGGCAAGGACACAGAGTGTGCTGGCAGCTTTATACCAAATGACACAAGCTGGAGTCACTGGAGCCTCAGTTGGGAAAATGTCTCAATACGATCAGGCTGCAGGTGGGCCTGTAGGGCATTTTCTTAATTAGACATTGATGGCAGCCCAGACCATTATAGGTGGTCCCATCCCTGGGCTGGTGGTGCTGGGTTCTATAAGCAAACAAGCTAAAGCGAGCCATGGGCAGCAAGCCAGCAAAGCAGCATTCCTCCATGGCCTCTGCATCAGCTCCTGCCTCCAGGTTCCTGCCCTGTTTGAATTTCTGTCCTGACGTCCTTCAACTATGAACAATGATATATAAGCCAAATAAACCCTTTCCTCTCCAAGTTGCCTTTGATCATGGTGTTTCATCTCAGCAATAGAAACCCTAACTAAAACAAAGGGGCAAAGAATTGGGACCATAAGGGCAATGGGTCATCCACACTGATGGTCCCAGATCTTCTAGTATGTGACTATTGGCAAGGTACCGAGAAGTTGTCATTTGAAAGTACACACCTGTGCTCGCTTCGGCAGCACATATACTAAAATTGGAACGATACAGAGAAGATTAGCATGGCCCCTGCGCAAGGATGACACGCAAATTCGTGAAGCGTTCCATATTTTTGATTTGAAATGGAAAAAAAAAAGTCGTTGGTATTGGAACAAATGACTTCCCATATTTAATTAAACCTGTAGCATTTCCCCTGTGCAAAAAAAAAAAAAAAAAAAAAAAAGTACACACCTCATTTCGTGGTTGTTTCATCAGAATGGCTTGTAAGACACTTGGCATAGTGTCCACCCTATGTAGGGAATGACAAGCTACAGACAATGTGCTGGAGAAAAAGGACAAACTGAGTAGTTTGGCACTGTTGGCCTGTGTTGGAGTGATACTGGTAAGTGAGGGTCACCATCCAGTAACAGATGCCCAAGACATGGGTAATTACGACAGTGGTGACCCCATTGACAGAATCAGGAGGATTGGTGACTCAGAGACAGATAACTTGATATTGATTACTTCTGGATTTCTAACCTTTCCTTTGGGAATTTCTTGTGAGGGATTAGGACACGTTGTGTTCAGTGTCTTTTCCCAGTGTAGCACAAAAAGCTATTTAGCTATCATATGTTGCAGGAGATATTTAAAACTGCAGCATCCAATCTGGCTTTTCTTAATCAGCCGCCATGTTCCCGACTAGCCTAGGCCTGTGGTCAGAAGCAGAGGCAGCGTACCACATCTGCTCAGCTCAGGCTGTCTGCTTAGGCAGTCAGAGACACCAGGCCTACCACTCATGAGACACCAGCATGGGAGATGGCTCTGTCAATCTTCCATGCTGTCTCCACAAAGCTGGGCTTAGCCCAGACCATCCCACCATCCACATAGGCTCGGTACAAATGAGACTCTAATGCTTAGATTATCCAAAGGCTTTATATGTTTGGTAATGCTCAATAACAAGATGCCCACACAATCAGAGGTGTAACCCAATTAGCTAACCTAAATATAAGTTGTTACCCAGGACTGCTCTCCATACCTGTGTGGCTCTTCATCCTCCTGCCTTTCTGCCTCCCTAGCTCCTCCTCTTCCTTTTCCTCTTTCTCTCCTTACTCCTCCCACCTTAGCTCCTCCTACAATCATGCAGGCCAGAGTCTTCATTTGGAAAACTTGTGTTGCTTGTGTTTCTTCAGTATGGACCTGGTCACTCCAATGGAAACCGGGAGGAGACTACTACCCTAATTTCTGAGGGAGGCATATATCATCTAGGAATGAACACAGTGGCACACTGTAACCACAGAGAAGTAACTTAATCACAACAGAATGTGGGCTACAATGTAACGAAGGTCAGGATGATGGAAGACCACTCTCCTCTCCTGTCTCTAGTTTTTACAGCAACTGTGAGTCTAATGGGTGCTCACTTCCACTAAAACAATCACAAGATGCAAAGCAGAGAAGAGTCTCATGATCCATTAGCACAAGCAATTGCCAACCAAACAAAACAGCAAATTCCCCACGTACAAAGATTTAGTGCGGCGAGACCAGGATGAGTAATGAAGGCATTTGTTTGTGCCTACTTATGACAGTCCTTGTAGGCAAGGGGAAGAAAACAGCGTTCTATGCCTGCAAAGGTAGCGGTGCAGGCTCATCAAAAAATATGCGTTTGCTTTTGTAGTCAAAGAATGTGAGCTTGCTCTGCTTCACCTCCTGGCCTGGGCTCCTCTGATATCCATGTAATTTAAATCAGAAGGTTGTTCTGGAGGAGCCACCACATTTCAAAGAAGTGACCCTTTTTGAATATTGAAAGATCCCCAGTGTTTGAGTTCACTCCTGGGTGAGGTGGTGTCACGGAGTACTTGGGATGCCATCCAGAGGAAAATGACCTTAGGAAGTTGCCAAAAGAAATTGTTTACCTTGCCTTCTTGCTTGTTGTGCAAATGGGTCTCAGCTTTGGTGAGAAAACAAGCACATTTCAGGCCTTATGGACTCAAAAGTCCCCACTCCTGCCAAGCTCCACTCCTGGAGGGGCTGGACTTGCATTGTGGACTTTGTAGCTAAGACTTCTTCCAAATTGACCCCAAACTGGTGTGCTTAGCTCGAAGGAGCAACCGGGTCACAGCATTTTGTTCTGTTTCTTCTCCTGAAGGACTAGTTCTTCTGAGTTACTCCATTTATTTATTTACACTTACTGACCTCCCAGTCCCTAGTACACACATGCATGCACGTGTGCGAACGCACAGACACACACAGGTGTGCATGTGCGGTCCCTACCTTGCTGGCCACAGAGCATAATTCAGGGGGCATATTTCAAGCATGGACTTCCAACCTGTCTGTGACTATTTGCCCGGTCGTTTCTTAAGGCACCCCACTGTCTCACACCAGGTCAGGTCTGTTGAGAAAAGTCCAGTCAAGTCACAGAGAATCAAATTAACGAAGATTTGCTCCTTGTGTTGGATTTATCCTCTGCAAACTGGCTTCTCCCTTGTGGGTATTTTTTCTGCTAGTCAATCGAAAACAGTCTCTTTCCCATTCACGGCAAGACTGGATTTAAAGAAAGGGTGCTAAGTAAAAGATCAGCATCCTAAAATCCTTGAGTGGACTGAGACGCTTCAGACAGGACAGTGACTGGACTGGTGATACCCATGGGAGCTTCTGATCAGGGACCTACACACCACGTCTGCCCCTTCCAGTCAGCAGAAGAACTGACCTGCAGATGGACTCTGCCATCATCAATGCTGTCTCTTTTCTGTCCTAAAAGACCTGTGTGCCATAGTCTCCACTTCTGCAGAGGCTGCTGCCCTTCAGCTGTTCTGATTAAAGGGGCAGCTTTGCTTCTGACAACCTGTCTTTTTTTTTTTTCTTCCTTCCAGGTCACCTTCATAGTCCTGACCTAACACCTGGTTCCTGTGTCCTAGTAATGCAAGCATTCAGCATCTACCTCCTGGCTCCAGAGTGGGTGTTCCCACGGCCGGGACATCTTTCAGTCTGGGCCGTCCTTCTAGCCAGGACTCCACCAGTGCTAAGGTCTGGGAAAGCAAGGGAAATTACACTGGTGTCCTGACGGAGGGTGTCCTGACGGAGGGTGTCCTGACGGGGCTGAGCCAAGTGTGTGAGCACCAAACCCGTGATTCTGTCTCTCTACTTCTAAAGCACTGTGGAAGAGAAAAGTTTCAGTGACTAAGAATATAAAAAACTTTCTGGGAGACACTGCTCTCAGTATTAATACATTTGAGTACCATTTCTAATATCCCAAAAGCAAGTTTACATAAAAATAGCACAACCTTTTAGTCAAGATGTACTGTAGCGCTGAGGAGAGCGCTGTCAGAGAAGTGACTGTTGACAGAAGCAGAAAGACCTGAGTTCGGTCCCAAGAACCTCCAAGCCATCCACAGGGGCTGGAGAGATGGCTCAGAGGTTAAGACCACTGGCTGTTCTTCCAGAGGACCTGGGTATGCACACACACATACATGCACCCACGTGGCAGCTCAACTGTCTGTAACTCCAGTTCCAAGGAATCAAACCCCCTCACACAGGCACATATGCATTCAAAACACCAGTGCACAGAAAAATAAATAAATCTTTTCAAAAGGAAAGAAAGAGCCATCCATCCTAGTGTGTTCCTGTAACCCCAGTGCTGGGAAAGTGGAGATGGAAGGACCCACGATGTGGCTGGCTTGCTGGCTCATTTGCCTTGGTCATTCAGTGAGAGTTTATCCCTTTCCCCAAAAAAAGGTAAAGTGGATGTCTCCTGAGGAACGGCACCTGAGGTGGCCTCAGATCTCTGCACTCATACACATACATGAGTCACCACAAAGATACGAATACACAGACTCACACATTCAAGAGATTCATTTAATATATGTTAAGTCCTAGAGGCATGCATGAGTACTCTCTCCCAGTCAGTCCACAGAGAGAAAGAGTGGATCTTGTCACATGGCCACTTGTTTCTCTGCTGAGTCCTCACCTCTGCACCCAGGCTCCGAGGAGATTGTTGAAGAGCATGGTGTGAGGGGCTGGGTAGTGAGTGCTTGTTAGAGACAGGAAGTCAAGGTCACGGTTAGCACTGAGCCCAGACTACTGAGCAGCTCAGTCCTGTACTCATGACGCCTGGGGTTTGTGCCCAGGATCACCTCGGCAGCACCACACCTGCCTCATGCTTTCAGCACCCATTATTCTCTCTCTCAGATATGTAGATTTATGGTTTTATCATATGTTAAGCACTGTGCTGAATGTGTACTTTTTAAAAAGAAAGAATCAGAACCAGAAAGGTGGCTTAGTGGGTATCAGCACTTGTGATGACTTGAGATTAGTCCCCAGGACCCACATGGTAAAGGGAGAAAGCTGACTCCACGGTGGCATGTGCATCCTGTGTACACACACACATACATACATACATACACACACACATGTATGTATGTGTGGGAAAACTGTTAATTAAGGTCAAAGTCTACCATTGACAGGATAGCCTTCTGAGGCTCACCTCGTAATGGAGGACTTGCTTCGTTAGCAGAGTTTCTCCTCTCCTCACCTTGTCCAGGGAATTCTAAGCCCTTGGACTCACCTCTACCTGAGGAACATCACGTGGCCTCAATTAGTTTATAGGATCCATTTCCTTTCTCCTGACAACACCTGTTCAGCTAGCACCTGAGATTCCTGAAATGTGTCCCCATGCCAATGAGATATGTCAAGTACCCTAAGCCGCATCCAATGGCCTTTGCCCATCCTGGATGTCCTTGCCCTCCTCAGTCCCCAAAAACTTTATAAGCCTTCAATCACCCTAAGTAAAGTTGATCTGCCTACTGACAATCGATCCAGGTGGGGTCATTCACATACTCATGGGGCTTCTAAAGCCCCTATTCAAGGCCTCTGCTCCCACTGCTCTTGTGGACTGAATCGTCCAATGATCCATGAGGGTAGGAAGACCTGTGGTGTGTGTGTGCGTGTGTGTGCGTGTGTGCTATAAAATTTAAAAGAAAAGCCTAGTCATAGAACTTTCCCTCGAGCTGTCAATGTCACATAAGGGGACAAGGCTAGGAGAAAGGCGAGTCTATGTAGGTCAGCAGAATAACTGTGGCCATTTCAAATTACAGTTGACAATAAGTGAATTTTGTAGGGAGTTAGAATTCCTGCACAGTCACCTGAATGTGTATAGGAGACCCAGTCACTAAGCTGATGTCTAACTCCAGCATGTTACTGAAAACCCAGATTCTTGTATCTATGAAAATCCAAAACATGGCGCTGCAAAGGAAACGTTTGCAAAGGGAGCTTTAGTCAAGATCAGGTTCATCAGCCTCACCAGATTGCTGGCGAAGCTCACCCTTGAAATGACCTGACGGAGGTTGGAGGACGACAGCACAGATTTGTCACAATTCTGAAATTCTTGGTGAAATACTAAATTCAACCTGTGAGAGCTAACCACGAAAGCACAAAAGTAAACTCAAGAGTGAAGGAGCTCAGAGCACCCGGGCATGGGTGGGTCTCCACAGCAAGGCAGTGGCCAAGCAGATGGAAAGAGCTAGAAGACAGCAGAGGCAGAGAGCCTAGCTCAATGGCTGAATCCTCATCCACACAGACAAAATGAAAGGTGCGTCGAGAGGCCTTGCTGATACCAGCCATTTAGAAGTTCTTATTCTATGGCTATTAATACTCCAACCAACTATACTTTGTAAAATATGAAGTTTGGGAAAAGACTTGGGAGAAACTGTTTCTTTGCTGGTGTTTTATAAAAACCATCACATGCAAACCGTTTTATTATAGAGGGAGAGATGGCACAGCAGTTAAAAGCACATACTGCCCTTACAGAGGACCCACGTTCAGTTCCTAGCACCCATGTTGGGCAGCTCACAGCCTCCTTTAACTCCCATTCCAGGGGGAATCCAAATTCTCCACAGGCACCTGCATCCCCCCACCCAGGTCAAAAATAAAATAAATTGTAAAAAAATAAATAAATTATAACTGTATATTTGGAATTTCTAGGATGATAACAAAAGTAAGAGTCATTTTCTAAAACACACACACAACAACAACAATAACAACAACAACAACAACAACAACAACAGTTTAAAGCCATTTATATGCTTTAGGAAAACAGGCTACTTTCGCAGTAGTCATTTTTTATCTTTTCAGTGAAAAATTCCAGGATAAAGGAGGGAACTTAAGTTTGGTTTGGTCAGATTTCCTGAAGTAGGACCCCTAGATAGACTGTCAGTGACCAGTCCATTCATGACCTTTCCCCCGCTTAGGCCAGAAGCGAGGGCCAGGGGACTTCCACTGTCATTGCCAGTTATTGTAAATATATCTTTATAGCGTTTGACTTGAAGACCTCCCAGTCTCAACCATCGGTTCAGCTTCTCAGACACAGGCCCTGCCAGGGCAGGGTCTTTAGGAGAACCCCCTTGTTTGGGGGTGACACCCCTATCTGACAGCAGAGCTCACAGGACAAGGGGAGAACCTCTCTGCAGCATACATGGCGTCCTTGAGCATATGAGGGGGTAACCTTAATGAGCACCAAATATTCACCTCTAATAAGAACATGCTGTCGTTATCACCCTCCATGTGATAAATATCCTAGAGATTTTCTCTTTGTTAGGTTAATTCTTTTCCACAAGATAATTTAACCAGTTCTCTAAAAAATAATCACGCGTTATCAGGCCCCAGCATAGTAATACAGCGGTATTTTTTTTTTAATTTTTTTTTTTATTTTGTTTTGAATCTTGCCTTAAACAAATCCCATCCAAATAAATGTTTCCTTTTTTAGCCAGTGCACAAGCCCGGGCTCCTCCTGGTGATCAAGCCCCCAGCCGGCAAACACTCAGATAACAGTATATCTTCTTGATTTCATTTGAGCAAAATTTATCATCCACAAGCAAAGACAGAAAATGTGTGAATGTCTAAAACTTATGTAAATTAAGAGGCCATGCACGTTGGTCCTAAAAATAGTAGATAATTATAGGCATTTCTTCCCCATACGATAATTACAAGCCTCTTGTCATCTTTTCTATTCTGTATAAGGTCACGGTAGTATTATACAAAATTTACAGTATATTACAAGTTAAAAACAATAATTAGCAACTGTGCATCTTCAGCACTGGTGATGAATGTTCACAGTAAAAGTTAAAAAAAGAGCAGTATTTGTTTTATGTGGACAGTACACACTTAAATTTAATCATCAACTCCTGGTGCCCAATAGGCAATACTCTCTTACTATTATACTGCTATTTGCTAGGTTCATAGTACACCCTTGGGTGGAATTCATCCTTAACGAAGTGACAGGAAGCCAAATCTCTTTCTTTCTCTGACAGGAACCGTCATCGCAACCAGGTGCACCATATTACTCTGAATTTAATAATTCTGTTGAACATATTGAATGGTAATGAGCAAGTACTAAGGATTGTTTTGACCATTATGATCAGCGTCTGATTCAGGGGAGAGAAAAAAATCCTCCCGCCAAATAATGTGGGCAAATCAGCAGTTTGCTTGGCATGGAATTTTCCCCAACCCTTACACCATAATTTTCTTTATATAATTCATTCAGGGAAGGTATCATACTTTGGTGGAAAGAAAAGGCATAATTAGCAGAAAGGAGGATTTCTCTTCAACTTCTTGACTATTCACGGAAGAGGGACAGAGAGTCATGGATAATATGAAATGACAGGATGGGTTATCATTCTCTGTTTTGCTGAAGGAAAAAGCCATGGAACTAGACACACTCCTCTCATCCCTACCAGTTCTGTCATGTTCTTGGGGATGGCTGGAGAATCCAGAAACCCTGCTGGTGCCGCGGCACCTGGTCAGCTTGGCTGTTTCACACTGATAGTTATGAAGGCTCTTTTCCCTATTGGCCATACTGGAATCCAAGATGAGCACCGTGATACAACCCTGAAGTCCAGCATCCTCAGGGGAACCAGGAATTGATCAGAGCCGACTGTTTGGCTTTGTGTTTCAAGGCAACTGAAGGAGAGGCCATCTTTGCCTTTTGCCTGGTAACCGACTCCAGGACTGGGGAGACCGATCAGCTAATAGAGCACTTCCCACACGAATGTGGGAACTGGAGTTCAGATCCCCAGCACCCACATTAAAAAAACAGGGATTGTCGAGTGCCTGTAAATTCCAGTGCTAGGGAGTCAGAGGCAGGCGGTTCCCTGAGGCTTGCTAGCTAGCCAGAATGTTGAATAGGGTAAGTTCCAGGTTCAGTCAGAGACCTTGATCCAAAGAAGTGGGGCAAACATCAATTGAGAAAAACATTGGACACTGAGCTCCCTCTCCACACTGTACACATGCACGCATACACACATACACGCGTGTACATAGACACACATATATACACACACACAGTGGAGAGGGAGGAAGAGAGAGAGAATGAATGAATGAATTATGGGAATTGGTTCCTGAGACTGTAACATGGTCTCCCTTGTGAGAGATACAAATGCCTGGAAAAAGCAGTGTAATTCAGGTATTTAGTATGAAGCCTGGAGCCCAGGTCCACAGGCTTGAGCAGTGGGGAAGCTGATGGTATTATAAATCCTGGTTTAAGTCTGAAAGCCCCAAAAACAAAAACTGTACATGAGCAGCAGAAACACAGACACTTCAGCTCCAAAAGACTGTCCCTCGGGAGACTGGGCGATGCCCACCCATCCAGTGAGGACATACTTGCGGCTGCTGGTTTTTAACTTGATCTGCCAGCTCGTATGCTTCTCTCATCAGAAACACCTCCACAGACAAACCCAGCTAAATCTTATCTGCTCTCCGGGTATCTCAGTCCTGCTAAGCTGACATTAAAACATTAGGCATCCTATCTTATATGTAGTGTATCCCAAGCCTGGGGTATCTAGCTCCAGGTCTCCAGAGGAGAGAAGAAACCTAGGTCCATTGAATGCTTTGTAGAACATTCTAAGTCTCCAGTGAACCAGAGTGAGTTCCTGACATGGGAGTTTTCTTGTAGAACCAGCTGTACCATGTAAAGGATCTGGAACTGGTAAGCACCATGCTTTAGGAGCAAGTATTTGGTGACCCGTGATGGTGACATCCAGAATGGTCAGAAGTCATTATTCTCTGTGAAGTCAGCTCGGATGTAAATACTTAGGGGTTGAGGGCTTCCCTCATGGATGAGACCTTGCCTGCCACATATGAAGCTCTGAGTTGATCTTCAGCACAGTCTGTTATTAAAGTCAGGACAGGTCAGCCCTGGGGAGCTCTTACCCAATTTAAAAGTCATCAGCATGACTCCCCTTCCATGTGCTTGGCTAAATGACAGACCTATTAACATATGCAGAGTGTGGGGTTAAGGATCCTATCTGTAGGCTCTGAGTTTATCCTCACCCTCTCACAAGACCTACTGTGCACATCTTAGAGATGAGAAGACTCAACTCTCAATCTCATTGTTCCTAGCATTTTCTAGTTTATGATTGGCTATTTAAAAATAACATAACCATTTATTTACTAACCTAACATATGACCTAAGTTTAATCAACACTTTAAATGTAAAAGTGCAGTGATAAAGAGAATTGAACAAGGTAATAAAAGGAGAGAGAGGGGGGAGGGAGGGAGGGAGGGAGGGAGGGAGGGAGGGAGAGAGAGAGAGAGAGAGAGAGAGAGAGAGAGAGAGAGAGAGAGAACATGGCTCAGCAGGTTAGGAGCTACTGCTCTGCCTAAAGACCAGAGTCAGTTCTCAGCTCCCCTCTGGCATGTCACAAACCTCTGTAGCTCCCGCTCCAGGGATCCTACACTCTCTCTTATCTTGTGCAAGCATCAGGCTCATCATTTATGCAGACACTGACATATACACATCAAAGATATTTTAAGACAGAGGCACTTATTGATCAAGGTTGTTTGTTCTTGATACAGCTTGTACAAAGTAGTGACAGAGTTTTTACTGTCTTTATAGAGCCAGCTGCCTGTGATACAGCCTGCCACTAACTGTTTGCTCTTTCTGGACCACTCCAGACACTCAACCATGCTCTAGCTCTGAAGTTCAGACACTTCTGAAGCTTTTCTTCCATCAATGGTAATTTCTTGAAAGCCCTCTCTCACGATTCAAAACATAATCTGCTGTCTTCAAATTGCTCTCGTAGTTTTGCTCTCACGAGTGACAACACAGTGTGGTTTAGCCACCGTCTTAGTTAGGGTCACTGTGGCTGTGAGGAAAATCCATGACAAAAAGCAACTTGGGGAGGGAAGGGTTCATCTGGCTTACATGTCCTGACCCACAGTCCACCTAAGGAAGCCAAGGTGGGAAGTCCAGTGGGTACCTGGACTGACTGGTTTTGTGTGTCAACTTGACACAGCTGGAGTTATCACAGAGCAAGGAACCTCCCTTGAGAAAATGCCTCCATGAGATCCAGCTGTGAGGCATTTTCTCAATTAGTGATCAAGGGAGGAGGGACTAGCCCATTGTGGGTGGTGCCATGCCTGGGCTGGTAGTCCTGGGTTCTATAAGAAAGCAAGCTGAGCAAGCCAGGGGAAGCAAGCCAGTAAGCAGCATCCCTCCATGGCCTCTGCATCCACTCCTGCTCCAAGTTCCTGCCCTGTGTGAGTTCCTGTCCTGATTTCCTTCGGAGATGAATAGCAATGTGAAAGTGTAAGCTGAATAAACCCTTTCCTCCCCAACTTGAATCTTGGTCACCATGTTTTATGCGGGAATATGAACCCTGACTAAGACAGTAAGGAACCTGAGGCAGGAGTTGATGAGAGGCCATGGAGAAGTGCTCCATTTGCCTGCTTCTATGGCTTGCTCAGCCTTTTTTCTCACAGAACCTCTGACTTTAGGACATTTTCTTAGTAACTGATTTGAGAGGCCCAGCCCACTTTGACACTCTCCCCTCGCAGACGACTCTGGCTTACATGAACTGACATGAAACAGGACAGGACAGTCATTGTACTCGTTTTTAAGATTAGTTTCACCCCTAATTCATTTAGCCAATATGTTTTGCTGTGTACCAGGTGCCATCTGGCTGCTGGGTGGCAGTGTTGGGCACAGACTGGTGGACCCAGCACCCAGTAGGCATAAAACCCAAGCTCTTTCAGTGTAGGTATGGGGAATATGCTGTCTGTGATTAGATCTTCCTGTTTCTCTCGTGTTTTCACCAGATACGTTCTCCTAGGGAGCAAGCACGCACTGTATTTATACCCTTCTGAAGCCCAGAAGAGAGCCTGGTGCATATTTCTTGTTGCCAGGTATTTATGTGCTGAACAGATGAATGGATGGATGCTGTGATCTGATACAGCGATTAGATGAGCATTTGAAATAAAACAATATAGACATTTAAACACCACACAGGTTTGGTTTTCTCTGTAGCCCTTTTGGACTTTAAAATATCTGAGAATTGATCGTGGATATGCTGACAGCCCCTAGAAGAACTGTCATCTGATGCTTACAGACCTGCTTTCTCTCAAGTCCTAACCAGCCAGTTTCTTTAGAGCATTTTCTGTTGATCCACGGGCCTTTGTTTGTACTGAAAGTGAGCACTCCCTCTTAAAGTGTCCTAGGTGGGACAAATGTGTTCTTTTGACTTAGTAATATAACATTTTATCAGCCACATAAAAAATGAAATATATGTGTTCATTTGCTGTTTGAGGAGCTTTTCCGATGTGTGTAGGAACTATGTCAGCTGCTATCTGGTGCTCCCTTTTGACACCCTTTCCCAAGAGTATTGCATATATAAACATCCTCTATTTGAACAAGACCAGTGACAGAAAACTGCTTGCTGGTCTCTAAAGAGACCATAATAACGTACACCAAGGGAGAGGCCAGAGTCTGACAGAGGGTCTCCCCCACCACCAGTGTAAACCATAAAACCCATGTCAACAGGCAGAATACAGCAGTTTAAAGTACATCCCTGGTTAATTACATTCGAAGAGTAATAATAAAATCATCTATTACATTTTAGAACTTCCTCTTTAAAATATTAAATATTTGGCAACCACAATGTAGTTAAGTTTCCCTCAGAACAATGGTTTTTCTCTTTCTCAAGCTGGCTTATAAGAATGCTCATGGAGCTCTTCCGGTGAGTGAAAAAGAAATATTTAAATAAACACTGTTTCTACCAAACGAGCAGTAGCCTCACTTTTTTTTTTTTTTTTTTGGTAAGAGGATACAACTGAGTCACAAATGCTCTGTAATAACTGACAGGGCGTGATAAAAGTCATGTGACACTCAAGCCAAATGCTCGGTGAGCCCGAGTCCCATGTTTGGGACCTTAACTCAGATGGGGCACTGCCTGGCCTTTAGAATTAGCTCATTGATAATGTCAGTCCTGACACAGCTCCTACTGGGCCAGGGTGGAAGAACTGGTTTCACAGAGACTATCCAGGAAGCTCTGACTGGGGCTCTGGGCATGTGGCTCACTCAGGCAGGAATCCTCTTCCTTGGATACTACTTTTAGGTGGGAGGATTAATCTTTCCATGGAAGAGAATATAGAACGTTATCTTTCAAGGCTAAAGAGTGATGGCCATTTATTACCCCAGTACAATCTATCTCACCTTAATTCCCAGTTGAAGATTAAACTCCGTGTCCAGGAGTATAATGGAGGAAGAGTTCATTCCTAAAGAGGTACTGGACATGCTGCTGGCTCCTCTGAGATCCTAGAGTACAAGGGAGAACATGGTACTGCCTTCAAAGGTACAGGTTCAGTTCTGGGGACATTTTTCTGAGCAACTTGAAGAAATGGTAGTGGCTATAAACTCATTTTAAAAAAATAGATCTGATGACAGCCTGAACTTAGGTCAGAAGGATGCTCATGTGAAAACATCTCTGGCAAGTGGAAGTGATGCCTCCAAGACAAGGGTATGTAGAAATGACATCACCGTGGGTCTTCACAGCCACTGGACAGTCTCCAATGATCCTCCAAAGCCAAACAC
Source organism: Grammomys surdaster (assembly GCF_004785775.1). Taxonomy (NCBI): domain Eukaryota; kingdom Metazoa; phylum Chordata; class Mammalia; order Rodentia; family Muridae; genus Grammomys; species Grammomys surdaster. Next base: position 2,412,820 of record NW_021605170.1, on the reverse strand, counting down.
AAATAAATGCCAGAGCATTCTCCTAAAAAAAAAATAAATGGGTGTGTGTGCATGTGCGCAGATGTCTGGTGCATCCTTCTCTCAGACACTGAGAACAGGCCTCAAGGCATTTCTAGGGACATACAGTAAAAACGAAAGACCCTTTCACTTATAAAGATATTTCACTGTGGGGTCAAATAATGACCAAGCAATCAAAGCCGACTCATAATTATGACTATGCCTTACTTTACAAAGGTGGTAACTTAGGCAATACTCTACCCAGCACAGATCATGGGAAACGAGAGGAGGTGAGTACGTCTGAAGTAGCCTTAGACCAAATCCTTACTTAAACATTTATTAAGAGCTGATGTGAGGCACGCTGAAGGAGACTTTAAAAAGGAAGGTCTGCATTCCACGCTTATGATCACATAGTTGTGTCCACAAATAAATGTTCTCCATTTGATCAGGTTCTATAACAAGATAAATCCAGGGAAGACACAGGAGAGATTTGGACATTGACTCAGCTGATGGAAGGCTTCCCTGAGGAAACATCACTCAGACTCAGCTTGAGTAGACTGTAGATGTTACAAAGGAAGTGTTGTGGGAAGAAATGTCTCAGACAAGGTCTAAATGAAGCACCCCAAGTATCACAGACCTGGAAGAAGCTTGATGCGGCTGGAGGGTGTCTAGGGAAGCAAGATGTTGGAAGGTTTGTGGGAATACTACAGCTGGGTCACAGAAGGGTTTTGTTTACCCACAGGCCCTCACTCCTGTAGGCAGCTGAGTGTGGCAAATGTGAACAATTTTGCTCCTTCTACCCTGTATGGATCCAGAGGTAAGTTCCTAAATGTCTGTCCCCACTCTTGTGTAACATTTACTCATAAGGAAAGTCTGAGGAACTAAGATAGCAGGTTACTTGTCCCAGGAAGTCTCTGAAAGGAAGGAATCCTGACAGTAGTCCCTCAGGACTAGGAAGCATGAGTGTCTTCAAGGTGAGATGCTCCCTCTCACTGGACTCAAGGCGGAGAAGTGAATATCTACTTTGATTTCAGTGTCCTTCCTCCTTTCAGGCCCTCTCAGGTCCTGTTTGTGGATTGGTTCTAATGTTATTTGTGCTAATTTGGCTCCAGAATTACAAGGGAACCCACATGTCTGCCTGTACCATGTTGAGGGTCCCTGTCCCCCCAGTAGGCTTTGATTGGCAAATAGAAGTTGCCTGCGGCCATTGGGTGGAGGAACTTTAGATTTCCCAGGCAAAGGGACCACGGGAAGAAGAAGTTTTTAGAATTGCCATGACAGGCAGAGAGTGGGGAGAGAGCGTTCAGCCATGTAAGAGCCCGTGAAGAGTGAGCCCCTGGGGCTGGGGGGGGTCCTCCCTGACTGAGTCTGGGGGTAGCAAAGATGAAATATAGATTTTAATAAGTGATAATTCAAGAGTATCGGAGGCAAGATGTTAGCAACGTAGAAGCTTGGGAGTGGCCCAGCCGTTGAGCTTCTTAGGGCATATTAAAAACAAGGCTCTGTGTGTGTGTCTTATAGGAGAATCCACAACATTGGGGTGGTAGTGAGAAGCATACACAAATGCGACCCTGGGGAGTTAAGAGCAAATTAATTATACTTCTGTTACAAGGTCCCACTACATAAACACACACACATACACAAAGGAGTTACACAGAATTTTTATCTACAAATGTGCTTTTGTCACCATTACCTTGCTTTCAGACCTGGCACCCCAGTGTTCCTGTGAGGTCACCCCACAATGCTCCCTTCCTTTCCTTTTGTTTGTATCCCCCCCACCCTCGTCCACGAGCTCCTACCCAGCTTCTTGACGATCTTCCTTAGCCAAATCCTCCTGTTGATGTGGTCTTTGGGGGCTGTTAGTTCCCCATTGCCGGGTTCAGTCACAGCCATAGGGTTCTCTCTCTACCAGGTGAAAACAGCATGCATTCTCCATCTATTGGATGAAAATATTTCTAACTCCCTTAATGGGTCTGTCCATTTTGTAGGTGACAAAACAGGCAAAGTTATGACCCTGACCGTCACTAGTCCACTAAATTAAAAGAGATGGCCTTCATAAACTGTGAATGGCACTAAAATTACTAACTGTTATTCCAATCTTATCCTTCTAAGGAACTGGCTCTGGATTCTCTCCAGGCTGTGTCCCCACTATGTGCTCCTGTCCCCTTTGTCTCTCTCGATTAGCTCACAACTCAGCTGTTCTTTACACACAGATCCCCAAACCCAGCCTAACCCTTCTCTAGATGTCCTGAGTCAAACTTTTATCTACATCAACCCAAAAGAATGGAATCTGAGCCCACCTTCCTGGTTCTCATGGCTCAGAAGCCTTCTCCTCCTACTTGTGATCCTTCAGTGCTGACAACCAAATGTTTTCTGTTCTCTGGGTTTCCACAGAGATTAAAGAGGGGATATTGTCTAGTCTGTCTGTCACCTATCGTCATTTTCCCAGTAACCTTGAGACTTCTGGTTTAATTCAATAGCTACCTATTTTGTTCACTACTGTGCATTCATCCTGTACGTCAGTCCTTGAAGGTCTCAAGAACATACATACAGCAGACTTCTCATTAAAGCTGTCTTTTCTCTAAACATGTAGGCTTAGCCCAGGATCTAACCTGGCTAAGTCAGGCTTATGGGTGCATCTACAGTCAGTTGCTGGTAATCAAGATAGTTCTATGTCTAGGGTGGACTGTCTTAGTCAGGGTTTGTATTCCTGCACAAAACATCATGACCAAGAAGCAAGTTGAGGAGGGAAGGGTTTATTCAGTTTACACTTCCACACTGCTGTGCATCGCCAAAGGAAGTCAGGACAGAAATTAACACAGGGCAGGAATCTGGGAGGCAGGAGCTGTAGCCAAGGCCATGGAGGCATGCTGCTTACTGGCTTGCTTCCCCTGGCTTGCTCAGCTTGCTCTCTTATAGAACCCAGGACCACCAGCCCAGGCATGGCACCACCCACAATGGGCCCTCCCACACTTGATCACTAATTCCACCATGTAGGTTTCAGGACTTGAATTCCAGTCACCAAGCTTTTTGGCAAATGCTTTCCCACACTGGGCCATCTTACCAACCTTTTGGTTGGGTCTTTGTTTGTTGTTGTTTTGTTTTGGTTTTTTTTTTTTTGAGACAGGGTTTCTCTGTGTAGCCCTGGCTGTCCTGGAACTCATTTGGTAGACCAGGCTGGCCTCGAACTCAGAAATCCGCCTGCCTCTGCCTCCCAAGTGCTGGGATTAAAGGCATGCGCCACCACCGCCCGCCTTTGGTTGGGTCTTCTATACTGAAATAATTATTCCTCTTGGCAAGTTGATATGGATAGACCAGGAATGAACAGATTTTCCCAAATACATTACAAAACATGCCTTCATATGAGGTAGGCATTAAATCTGTCTTCTGTGGTGCCTCAGGGATGTGTCCAACCCTCTTTCAGTCCCTGTTTCAACTCATCCGGACCTGTGCCTGGATTGTGCCAGTAGTCTCCTGACTAGTACCCAACTTAATTTCTTTCCTTTGTAATTAGATACCATCAAATCAATGTTCTTTATGGAAAACTTCCCTTGTTTTCAAGATCGTAAGTAGATTCCTTGGTAAACTAAGACTCTATCATGTAGGCATTCAAAGCAGCCATGCCCCATCCACAGCATTTATTCAGCTCTGTCTCCTACTGTCCTTTTTTGTTCCAGGATGGTTAGCCTTGGTGCCAACTACTCTCAACTACACTGCCTTCCCTTATGCTCTTACACCTGGTAACTTCCCTTTCCCTTTTTCAAAACCCTTTCAATTCCTTCCCCTCGATGTCTGCTTGGTGACTCTGTCTCACCAAGAGGACCTTCATCTCAGAAGGCAGACCCACAGCAGATGTCAGGTGACACCACCATTAGCTTTTGTGCCATCTGAGTTTTGGGTGGTTCCCAGTATCTCTTTTCTTTCCAACAATTTTGAGACCTGCTGGGTCTGGAGCCATTATCTTACTCTCCATGTGTTTTGCCTTGCTCACTGTCCTATTCCCCTCAGCTCCACTGTGACAGAGGAGACATGCCAAATGATGTGTTTGACAATTGTGAAGAGCTGATTAGTCCTTGAGCATCCGGGTCTGTAGGACTTTTATAGTAACTTGGTAGGTACCCTTTTGCTGACTTTACAGCCGAGTGAGCCCTGTGCTGAGTCTTTGTATTTGGAGACAAAGACTATCTTGATGAGAGGCCTGCTGTGTGTTCTGAAGACTTTATGTCTGGCTTTCATAGCATTAAACTGTCATCGTATGCAGTGAAGGTCAGCACGAGGTTTCCATGGAGAGTTCACAGCAGCAAAGTGAAAATCGTGTGGGTTAGGTTGGCTGATTGCAGTCGCTGAACAAGTGCCCGCTCTTCTCTCCTCTTTGGATCACATCTGCACCTTCTAGCTGTATCCCCTACGCTAACCTGAATGTGGCAATGGGATCTATCTTTAATCACTAAGACAGAAGCAAAAGTGTTTTGGGCAAAGACTTGAAAAAAGTTCCTCTGCTATCTGGGCTTTTACTCATTTGCTCTTGAAACCTTGAACAAGGGTGGTGGATGAGCCCAGGCTAGCCATTGGGATTATGTTATTTAGCTGGTTGTCTTCCTTTCCTCAATCAATGGTCAGTCCATGTACTGGGTGGTTTTGTGTGTTAACTTGACAAAGCTGGAATTATCACAGAGAAAGGAGCCTCCCTTTATTTAAAAGTAAATAAATAAATTCACATTGTTCAAGAGAGAATTTGGTACATTTTTTTTTTTTGGGGAGTAAATTTTAATATTTTGCCATTCGGTGTCTTTAAATGCAATGCAGGGATTGCTGTGAGACTGAGAAAAATGGAATGTTGTTGATTATTCTGTAGTCAGTGTACTGTGATCTGAGCTACATGTTCATTCCAGACCTATAACAGACAAGCTTTGTAGTTACTACACTCAGCACTCATAGGACAAACCTTCCTGAGACTGTCACTATCACCCATATCAGGATTATTCCAGTTCTTTCTCTCTTTTTTTTCTCTTTTGTTTTTCATCAGTGTATGAGTGCTCTGTCTGCATGTACACCTGCAGGTCAGAAGGGGGTATCAGATCCCTTTATAAATGATCATGAGTCACCATGTAGGTGCTGGGAATTGAACTCAGGTCCTATGGAAGAGTAGTCAGTGCTCTCAGCTGCCAAGCCGTCTCACTAGCCCTTTATTTGCATTTCTAATCAAGGGAAATAAGCAAGGTTAAGCAACCTCCCAAGACTGCTCACTTAGTAAGAGGCGAATTTGAATTCATACAACTTCCTACTTCAAAGCTCTTATTTCTCCAGTTGAAGAACATACCGTGCAACAAAGTGAAAAGAGCTTTGTCCTCTTTAAAGAATCAGAACTAAAGGATCAAAATTTTAGGCATTTGTTCTGTTTAGAGGATCAAAATTTTGAGATGTGTCAGTTCATTCCTTTAATCCAAGCACTTGGGAGGCAGAGGCAGGTTGATCTCTGAGTTCAAGGACAGTCTGATCTTCAGAGGACAGCCAAGACAACAGGGTTTTTTTTTCTCTTCTTCTTCTTCTTTTTTTTCAAATCTGATTTTGAAACTCTGTTTCAAAAATAATAAATAAAAATTAAACCAGAATTTTAGGGTATAGGCTGATGAGTCTTGACATTTCCTTAATATAACAAGTTAAATCTTTATTTAAGGGCCAGAGCACCTTGCACTTTTCTTCCATTGGTGGGCGAGACAGATAATAAAAATGATAGCAAAGGTTATTAAAATTTATGTGGAGACTAGCACAGGTTGGAAGAACTACAAAGTGAATTCTTTAAGCACAAGAGAACGGTGGTTTAAATTAAAAAAAAAAAGCACAATATGAAAGAAAACTCTTCAGCCTCAGATGCCTAAATACGCCATCAAAAGACTGCTCAGTTCTCAAACGCCAGCATTCCTGATCCCTCTAAAACTTACACTTTATGTAGAAAATCAAAGCCAGCGGGATAGTAGGTGTCCCAAAATGTCTTAATTCAGAGAATTAGTGTTAACCGAGCCTGATTAGCTCCATTTATCTCTAATTAATTACCTTTATCTAATTAGACACTTTGTTTCCAGTAGACATGGAGTCAAGTAGACTAGATTATTAGTGTAGTCATTGTGCCTTTACAAACTCCTGAAATTAATGAAACGTGCAAAGGAATCTGCAGGTCTAATTGCACAGGTGTTGCCTTATGGCAAAGCTTTATCATCTGATTACACCGAGGGGTCATTAGTGACTTTTATATAGAGAATGAGCCGAGGAGATGTACCTTAGCAACAGCTCATTAGTTTAGGGTTGTTACTGTATTATTTATTACTTCCACCTTCCCCATTACCTAGATTGATTCATGGACCTATATATTCTTTCCTCTCCTCAGTGCAGAAAAAATAAAAATAACCCATCATTATGAAGAGTCCAGATGCAATGTTGAAAAATGCAGAACTGCATTTGTTCATAGGCTACAATCTGACCCTTAAAGACAAAAACTCTAAAGTTACATGTGGTTGGAATCAAGTTTATGGCTATTTCCTATGGAAAGGGAACCAATGTAAAATTACTGAGTAATATGGAGAGATTAGTGTATTTGTTTTACACAAGTGGCTCTCTCAGTGTTCTCACCTAACTGTACTGTCAAGGCATGTGGAAAGGAAAAAACAAAATATTCTTTTGCATTAAAATATAATTGCATTTATTTCTCTGTGTATTTTTCCAAAATAGATTGATAAGACACAATCTCTCTATATGTGCATCACAACATTTATAACAATCTGTTTTACATTTCTGTTTCTGATAAGTACATCTGATGACAGATGGAGAGAGCTAACTATAAACAGCAAAGCCACTTTTCCTCATGATGAAGTCAGATGTACACAAACCACTACCACAGCCCAGCCTTTGGAGCTCAGTGTTTTCCTCCTATTTGCAGAAACATGTTTTTCACCATCATGGGGTAATTAAGCAGCTAGAAGCAAATTCTTGCATTATCCCATCCCAACACATAAACATATTTATTGATGATATAGTAATACCTCTAAATAATTTGTCAACATAAGTATGTCAAATGAGGTTTTAAAATCACTTCTCTCCCTGTTGCCCAGCCCTCCCCCTACAATTCCTCCACTGCTCTGAGCCACACACTGCCTGTCATTCACTTATTGCAGAATGTAAACTCGTGAGATGATAACTGTTTTGTAGAGCCTGACACCTAATCTGAGTAGTAATAATGAATATTTAATGATCCTCCTTTCGAGCATGAACATAA
>NW_021605170.1:2398053-2400553 GCF_004785775.1 Grammomys surdaster | reverse complement strand
TGTCTGGCTGCCTGCGTCTGATTGATCCTGCCGGGTGGTTTCTCTGGGATTTTTCGTAATGAAACAAGAGAGACCAGGGATGATGCATCTTAAGAATGTGACAAAAGCAGTTGACTATTACTCAGACCCGCTTTCGAGTCACAGGAGAAGCGGACACAGAGCAGCGCAGGCTGGGTATCCGCTGCAGGCCAAGTAGCCCCAGGCAGAGGTGGCCAGATCCACGCTGCGGAGAGGGAGAATCAGGACCTGGGATGGAGGTGGGGGCAGCGCAGCCCGTGCGAGGGCGAGCCGGGGCGAGTGGCTGGAGGCTCAGCCATCCTCTCACCGCTCACCCTCCGCCCTCAGGAACGCGCCCGATGCGCCCGGCCCACGCTGGCGCCCCACCAAGTGTGGCGGGGGCGAAGGGGTGTCGGGCTAGGTTCATCTGGTCCACAGGTCACGTGCCCCAGAGACTGCGGCAATGCCAGGCCCACGGACTTCCCCCCCTCTCGCCACACGGCTCGGCGGGCACAACCGTCCCTCCACAGGCACCTGCACTGCTGGGTGGAAGGATGGCCTCTCAGACTGCAACCGTCTTCTGAAACCTCCAAGGAGTCAGCGAGGGGTCCGGGTGGGTGAGGGGAGCCCAGAAGTCCCCTGGACTCTCTGCGCGAAAGCCAGTAAAGGGCAACCTGGTCCTATGCCATCTGCTCGAGACCCGCTTCACAAGTTGACTGTTCCCAGACTGTTCAGAAATGAGCTGCTCTAGGCTAGAAATCCAGATTTCACACCCAGAGAGGGCGACGGCTCTGGCCATCCTATGTGCCTTTCCGTTTACACACTGCTTAAGCCATTTCTTTAACCTAAAACTAAACACATCTCCTCAAAGAGTTTACAAAGGGTGTACAGAAATTCTGCTTATAAATAACACTCTAAAGCTATTAGCTACACAAACTGCTTTCCTTCCGGAACAAAATGGAAATCCTCAGTAGAAGTCATTAGGCGCCAAAGCTGTAACCTCCAATACCTAACTTTCAATCTCGTGATGTCCGTGTTTTTAAAATAACTTTAAATACTGTTATAGTTTTTAACTGGGGCGGGGGATTTATACCAGATTTTGAAAGTTGATCTCACTTTAGTCATCACCTCAATTACTCAAGTATTTTCCTCCCCAAAGAGGTAGTTCTCTACTTTTATTTTTTTGATGAATTTCTTTCCACCACACCATACTGACAGCTATCTCTGAAGCGATACTTTTAAAAAAAATGTAATTATACACATATTACAACTACTAAGCAACACTGCAAATTAACACTATCACGCTATGTTTTCAAATACATGAATTAGAATTCAAGTTAAATATTTTCTTCTAAGGTGAAAGGGGCTTGTGGATACCTTTATCTGTGAGGGAGTTTATCTGTCTTCAATGAGACAGACATGGACCAGCTGTGGTCCCAGTCAATGAGACTGACGTGCATGGCTTTCAATTTTTCAGCCCTTGTCCTATAGTTTCCAAGACTTGCATCTCTGTGTGTGGATCAGATCTGTAGTGACCCAGCGAATGAAATTATTGCAAGCAGCTTTAGTTTAGGTGTTGGAAGGGGGAATAGCCTGGGTCCTTTCTTTAATGGCTACAGTTCATGGCTTCTTGACCCCAGCTAACGGGAACCCCAAAGAGAAGCTCTGCAGGCACCTTTTACTCTGGTGTAAGCATCCAGGTTTCCTTGTTCCAGCCAAGGCTTCTGAGTTAGAGACTGCACAGAGGTATGAAATAGTCCCAAACTGAAAACAATACCTCATCTTACTAGGCAAGCAAAGGAACAGACAGCAAATTTACCTTCCACTAAAATTTGGGAGATCATTTACTGCCTTTTGCTTTTTTGCAAATAAGTAACAGAAATTCAATTTTAAAAACTGGCTATCAAACAAATAGAAAGAAATTGGGAAATTCAGTTTCTTCAGGAATGCACGTTATATTTCACATATGGTGCATGGCCTAATTTTCTCTGTTATATGAAAATTTGTGAAAATCCAGCACTGTATGGCAAGACCATGTGGTAGCAGGCATGACTGCCTTTTCTCTAGGCTTTAAGTGCAGTTCTAGAATAGACGTGGCCCAGTCAGGCAAATTGCAAACTGTTTGTTGATCTGAACTTTCTAAGTCTATATCTGTTTCTATATAATCCAGCCTAAAATCAGGAGAAATTCTAAGAGGGGATCTATGCCCTGCAGCTTACTCCACCTTCCTGGTGACAGCCTATGATACATTGCTTTTTCTACCATCTTGTGGCTGCTCCAAAGCTTTACTGGGGTCCCATGGGAAGGCATTATGTCTAAGATGCGGGGGGGGGGGTGGCCTGTCTGCCTGGGCCCTGTCCACACAAACTACATCCACACTCCTGCCCCCTCTCCTACAGCAACAAAAGCACTCTCTGAGGTGCAAAGAATTCTATGGAATGGAGGGGGGGTAGGGGAGAGAGAGAGAGAGAGAGAGAGAGAGAGAGAGAGAGAGAGAGAGAGA